>NC_031996.1:39007738-39075052 GCF_001879085.1 Nicotiana attenuata
GAGGTTTAACCCTTTAATTGGGGCTATCAATCTCTTGAGTACGCCCCAATTCATTGTTGGACCAATTTCGGAGACTTAGGCTCTCTTTCTCAAGAAGAGCTCAAGTTAACTCACCACAAACTAGTGTTTGCAACCACTAATTCAGAAATTAACCATGAAATTGGCCCAAATAACAAACACCCATAGTCAAATTAGCCCTAACATACAAGACCCATCAATTACCCACACTAGGGTTGAGCCACAACCCTAGCTATGAGGTCTAGCTACTCATATTCAAAGAAGAAAAATAAGAAATAGAAGAAGATAAACACATATTAATTAATTGCTAAGCTAAATACAAAGATTCAATGATGAAAAAGTAAGTAAAAAATAGCCCAAAAATGGTTAAGAAAAAGTCGAACTCATGAGCGCAGTTGATGTAATACAATAATCTGATGACCAAAAAAATAGGAAAAAAGAAATACTATTTATACTAGGCTGAANTCATAAGCTGCTACAAGGCTTGATTCTTAACTGTATCTATAGGCTCGAAGCCATTAGGCACCACACTTTACCCCTTTGAATCCACTAGGACCGTTGTTGAGAGCCACCCGCTCTAACTTGGCCCCGAATATAACCAACTCCATAAATCTTCTAGCACATGAATATGATCGCTGTCAACTCCGCACTACTAATAAGTAGCAAAAGAGGGTCGCAATAGCTTTTACCCGATTTTGGGTCGGGATCGATATCCACAGAGAGCTAGGATTGGAATCGAGTATCTATCTAGATTAGGATTGCGTATGTGTTCTTAATTACACTTCTATTCATTTTTGGGGTTTTCTTAATAATTCTACTTTTAACAAACTACAAATTGTAAATTAAGCTAAGGGTTAAATGCTACGGGTTGTTCAAATAGTGTGAAGGGCACTAGGGTGGTGACTACCGCCTAGGTGGTCAATTGACGGGTACTTGAATCTGTGGCTCATTTGACATATTTGGGGAGTATGTTATAACCGTTGCACGACTTTTCCCACTCTACACCTCTCGGTGGTTCAAGTGATTTGGCCCAAATTGGCTTTCTCAAGACCAATTGGGTATGCAATTTTACTCAAGCAACTAGGGTTCAATTCGGGTATTACTCTCTCAAGGTTTAACCCTTTAATTGGGGCTATCAATCTCTTGAGTACGCCCCAATTCATTGTTGGACCAATTTCGGAGACTTAGGCTCTCTTTCTCAAGAAGAGCTTAAGTCAACTCAACACAAACTAGTGTTTGCAACCACTAATTCAGAAATTAACCATGAAATTGGCCCAAATAACAAACAACCATAGTCAAATTAGCCCTTAAATATAAGACCCATCAATTACTCACACTAGGGTTGAGCCACAACCCTAGCTATAGGGTCTAGCTACTCATATTCAAAGAAGAAAAACAAGAAATAGATGAAGATGAACTCATATTAATTAATTGCTTGCTAAATACAAAGATTCAATGTTGAAAAGTAAGTAAAAATGCCCAAAATGGCTAACAAAAGTCGACCCACGAGCGCAGCTTACGTATTACAATATCTGATGCCCTAAAAATGGAAAAAGAATCTATTTATACTAAGCTGAAAAATCTTGACAAAAATGCACCCGCGGGGGTAGTGCGGACCACACAAAATGGACCGCGGTCCGCACTGGGACTTTGGCTTTGAAAAACGGCTCTTTAAACTTGGGCTCCGCAGACCGCACAGAATGGACCGCAGCCGCGGAGGCTTCTAGTGCGGTCCGCACAAAGTTGACTGCGGACCGCACAGACTTCAAACTTGAAAAATCACCCTCTCTGAATCTTGGCACCGCGGACCGCAGAGTATATATTGCGGCTGCGTTGCCTTCAGTGCGGACCGCACAAAATGGTGTGCGGCCGCACTGCCTTGAAGCCTGAAATTCAACTCTCTGAATCTCCTAGTGCGGACCGCACAAAGTGGTGTGCTGCCGCACTAGGTCTGTTCTGCCTGAGCTTGCCTTGTCTTTGGCACTTGTGCAGGTTTCACTCCTTTTGATCCGATCTTTGACATTTTGTCACTTTGTTGATCAAACCTGCAATCAAGCACAACTTGTAAGCCTTTTGGGAGTATTTTGTAAGAATATTTGATCAAAGCATAAGCAAGAAGGAGTATAAAATGCGTCAAAATTCCTAGTTATCAACTCCCCCAAACTTAAGCTTTTGCTTGTCCTCAAGCAAACAAAATAAGACCCACCCCTTAAGGGAAAATTCAAGAAATTTTTAGCTGTCCTAAAGTTACCTCAACTAGCATCAATTGGGACTAACAATTGCCCTCAATACAAATGAACCATTAACAATATTTACTCTTTGAAAAACCATGGATCAAGTGCGACACAAGAGCATCAAGAGTTGACTCAACACATCAAAGAACTCTTTCAATTACTTTGGTCATTGTGGAACCCAAACTCACACATCCTCAACTCTCCCTAAGCAAATCTCACCTTTATAATAGTGGCACGCAAAACGAGGTTAAATTCACTCCTCTCTCTCAAGAAAAAGTCACAAGTCCGGCTCTAGGTATCATATGCTTGCTCCTTATGTGAGTATCCACTAATGTAAGCTTCATTCAACTCAAGATCATATAGGGCTTTTATGGAGACATTGTGAAGGCTTTTGGTTCAGGGTAGGGAATGTTTTGGTCTAAGTGGGTTCCATCTTCCCTTAAGCACTTCTTTTGATTCATTTGGCATTCCTTCACTTGACTCTTTGAGTCATTTTCACTTCTTTCTAAGGGGTTAGAGAGACACATTGTCACTCTTTTTTAGGCATTTCACACATTTTCTCCTTTTTCAAGTTTCCACTCCTTTCATTCTTTGCTTTTCTTGAATCCCTTTTTATTCTTTTTCACATTGAACATTCTTTTTGTCTTTTTGCTTTTCTTTCTTCTTCATTGCCTTTCCTTTTCTTCATTTTTTGTGCCTTTTTACCACTTTGTTGCAATCCTCGTCTCTCCCCCCAAACTTATACTTTTGCCATGTGCTAAAGGAAAGATCGGGTGCCAAGAGAGGGTATCTTTTAGAACGGGTATAGGCTTGTATCATGGTTCATGAAAGAAAAAGGTCTAAGGCTCAAAGGGGTTAACTAGGGATCATATCACTGGTAGGTTATGGAATTGTTCAAACTATCATTTGGATCAAGGAGAGCCTATAATCATGTCTCAAGTCAAAATTCACCTAGGATTTCGCCTCAACAAACATTCAGGGCAAGTTCTAGACCAATGGCTCGGGACTTGGACTTGCAATTCAATTACTCACCACACAAGCTAAGGGATTGCTAAAGACATAGAGTCGGGGGCCCACAACGACCTTAGATAAGATTTAAGCTCACAATGGCCCCGAAAAACCACTTGATGATTATTGGCCAACACAAGAGTCTCAAGGTCACGACATTCACCATCCTAAACACAACAAATTGTTTTTGACCATAAGATCAAAGGCAAATGTGCTAGGCCCTAGTGAAGCTTTGCTTGAGGCACCCTTAACTATTAACTACTAAAAACAAAAAGAAAAAACAACGGACTCAAACCCTTAAGAAGGTTGTCACGCCATCCATCATTGGGAAGAGCCACCCGGTTCACACAACACTCCACCTTTGGAAAGAACCGCGGTATTAAGAAAACCAAAGGCTTATTGCTAACTTCAAAACAAGAAGCTACAAACCACAAATAAGAAGCTAAAAACGAAATTTTTTTGCGAAAAATAGAATGAATATATACAAGAGGGAATTTGAATATACAATGGATGGGATGAATATATACAATGTTGTCACGACCCAATTTAGGATCATGACCGGCGCTTAGGATCATCGGTTTCTACAAAAAATCGGACAGAGTTTTCCCTATTTTAGGACTATCCAAAAATATACCCTGTCTAAAAAAATCAACAACAGAACCAACCTATATCCATCAAAATATCTTATATTCTTCATCAACTAATCAAATAGTTATTCACCACTGTTAATCAATAATTTGCAACACAGAAATCTTAAATTCATCTCCAAAATACTATAAGAGAATCTAATACTAGTCATGGGTCTAACAATGAACGAATACTCATGACACTAATAAAAATGACTATGGAGCGGCTCTAAGAGTTCAAAAGGAGAGAACATAACAAATAAATAAACTCTTCGCCCACGCGAACAAATGCGGGACTCACCAGAAACAATCAACTTGTGCGTCTGACTAACGAAATCCTCGCCCTTCAACTGATGTCTCTGGAAAAAAAATAGCGGGGAGTGAGTCGCTAGCTCAGTGAGTAATAACACTTAACCACAACCGTTTTTAATTGGGGACAAGTCAGAAAACATGCTTGTATAATAATAATTAGGAACTATCATAAAAATAAAATGCCCTTTCAAAAATGTAATAATAATCAGTCTCATCATGTGTTTCCTGTAATAGAAATCAATTTAACAATTCAGTAATAGACTCGGTAAGCACTGTGTCATATCAAATTTTTATGTTTGGGAGGTTTTGAAGAAAGGATCATGTAATCTGTATCACTGTGTGGACCCCTTCATAAAAGGAGCCAAATATAACTTGTAGGTCCCTACTCGAGGGAAAACTGTAACTGTATGCTAGTTCACCTTCCCACTAGCGAGGGCTATAACTGTAGTCGGTAATCTGTAAATACAAGGTGCACCAGGTCTAGCGAACCCGCCGTTAGCTACGGGATCCTTCAAAGTCTCCTCCCATTTATATTCTTTTTTGTAAACAGTAAATACTCGTACAGAAGCATTTTCAAAATAATAAAGGGCATATCAATTCTTATCAAATCTTATAATTTTATTTCGGTAACGGTAATCATGTCTCAAGTAACAGTAAGACATGTCTAGTAATAGTGAGAATAATTCAAATAACTATAACATCTCAAGTAACGGTAAAACATATCTAGTAACGGTAAAAATGTTTAGATTAACTGGTAAACATCTCCAAGTAAACTGTTCGGTACCATATCAAGTAAAGGACTTGTCCCACATGCAATTTCAAAGCTTTGGTAACACATTTATTTTCAAAATCTAATATAAACCATGCAGGTTATGAAAACACAAATTGTGGTAAGATTACTACTCACAGTACTCGGGTCGAAACATCAAACTTGTCACCTCAAGCGATCTGTACAACATTCTTCAATCAATCTATAATCACATCAACGTCGATCTCATGTTAATTTCCTTATTTAGGCTAATTCATGGCTAATATAAAATACCCAACCCTCGAGGTTTTATATTTGACTCTTAATTCGTCAATTTATATATACTCGTGCTAGTGGTAATTTAAATCAAATTCATAAAATCCACTAAGCACAACCTATTCATATAATATACTCAATTAATTCCTGGAAAAGTCTCATGGATTTCTCCCAATTCCTTTAACTTTATCTTTTAAACTCTTAATTAAATCCCAACATCATCTCTACTTAGTCCCATAAAGAATCATGAATATAAAATAATAGTCTTAAAAGAAGAAGAATTACATGAAATTACCTGGATTATATTGTTGAAGCTCAAGAATCTATATCGATGATAAGATGAAACACAGTATTCGGCACAAGAACCCCAGAAACTTTTTCTTCGTTCTTTCTCTGCTCGTGTTTTTTTTCTTTTCTTCTCTCTTGAAGCCTTTCTTCGTTCCCTTCCCCTAAACCCTTTTCAATCTTTGGTCAAATTGTTTTGTAATGGGCTTCAGCCCTTTTGTTTACATTTTTTTAATATAAATTATTTGCTAAATATCCAATATGTCCTCATTCAAAATATTGGGGTATTACAAATGTGATGTAACTTTATATACAGACCTCAAAGTGAAATAAAAATGCGATAAATGTAACGAAATATCAAAATTATATACAGACCAAAGATAAAAGGATAAAGAAAGCATAAAAAGTATCAAAAATATATACAGTCATCCGAATGTATCCATCAAGCAAAAAGTAGGGCCTACCCCCTCAAATGAAAGCTAGCATTGTCCCCAATGTCAACTAGTCTGAACAAAGCAACAAAAAGAGAGAGGGAAAGGATATAGAAGACTCCCTAAGGCATGTCTGTCTGCATGGGCTCCTGAGTGATCCCAGGATCCTCAATGTGCTCGGGAACCTCAGACTGGCTCCCTGTGGTATGCTGCTCAGCTACTGGGCCCTGGGCCTGGACAGGCTCTGGAACTGGTACATCCTGTGGCTGACTGGAGGAAGTCTTCGGTGGGTCCGCCAACTGGATGACAGTATCATCCGCTCTAGGAATCACCCTCCTCCTCTTAGGAGGCCTCTGTAACTGCTCCGACTGGGGATGCTCTGCTAGTGCTGGGTCCTGGAGTAGTAAGTCTAAAGGCAGGTGATCTGCCTTCAGCCTGTCAATATCCGCTCTAAGCTCCTTCACGGACTCCTTGGAAGCCCGTATCTTCCTCAGCTTTTTGTGCTCCCTAGCAAACTCCTTGAGAGCCTTGCTGTGTGAATCAACTGCCTCAGCAAGCTTCTTCTGGTTGTCGAGGATTTTCTTCAGGTTGTCTAACATCTCCTTAAGAGCATCCTCTATAGACTGTGGAACCTGTGGAGCTGGAGGAGTCGACTGAGCCTCAACAGTGGTGGTCAAAATGGACAACTTGGATGAGGCCGTCTGCATCCAGTTGTTGATACTCAATAGTGCCTGGCTCAGTCTGTGGGCAGTAATAGGATGGGCCCGAGAAGATGGAATCTCCGGGCCTGCTGAGGTGGATGGGCCAGCAAGAATGGCTATGGAAGTGGATGGACCAGGAGGGACATCTGTGGAAGTGGAGGTAGGCTCAGCAGGAGCCACTACCACGACTGGCTCTTCAGACTGGCCAATTGTAGTAGTAGTTGTACCCTTAAAACTCTTGCTCTTGGGGTTGTCATGCCCCTGCATGCTATACCAGGAAAAAGGAGCCTTCGCTTTGACTTTGACTTTGACATCGAAGGGCTTCTTGTCCACTTTCAAGTCCCGGAAGTACATAGTGAGGGTGCTGGGGAAAGGATAGTTCCGGTCATGCTCCGCACCCACTATAGAAATGATCCTGGACATCACATTACCCACGTTGATGGGGTACCCTGCCATGATAGAAGCTACCAAAACAGCTCGGGAAAGAGGAAGGGTGTTTTCATGTGTTGTGGGGTCCAACCTGCTACATACAAAAGTCTCCCACCCCCGTGCCTCAAAGTTTAAGGTCCGTCTCAAGATCTTGACTCCAGCAGTCAACCAGTCGGGGGTAGTACTTGGGATTGCCAGGTACTGTGCTAGCCAGGGACGAACCTCCTCACCCATCTCTAACTTTGCCATGTACAAGGTCTCATCCTCATCATTGAGGCCGAGGTATTCGTTGAGGTACTTCACTTCAAATAGCACTGTCTGGTTCCGAACCTTGGTCACTTTGGAGCCCTTTTTTATGTGGGCTACAATGCAATAAAACTCCTTGACCATGTGCTCGTTGGCATCCACACACTCCTCCAGAAAATGTTCCCATCCCACTCTAGTCCTAAATTGTCTTTGCACATTGGGGTTGTGGGGTAAAAGATCTCTATCAATGAAGCTCCTCCCCGGGATCAACTTTCTCACCGGCCACCACTCCCTAAATTTGTGGTACGCCACATCACTCACGAACCTATCTCGCCAAACCTCCGGTTTTCTAGTTCTGGCAATGCCCCCAACCCTTGGTTCTCCTCCTTCTGCCACTTCCTCGTCTCCCTCTACTGCCTCCTCACCTCCTTCTCCACCCTCTCCGGATAAAGAAGCTGTGGGAGAGGTGGAGTATTCCCCACTACCTGCTGCTGAGCCCTCAGACAACTCAGAAATCACATGTGTTGGTGCTTGGGCAGTGGGTGATGGTGGAGGAGTGTCTCGTAGCCTGAATCTCTCCGACCAATCTTCGACATATTTTGGCACGGAGACTGAAGAAATGTCCCTTGACGGTTGATACTCACTCCCCAAGGAATGGGAGGCAGCTCTATCAGCAGCTTTTATTAGTTTTCTGGTCCTTTTAATGTTTTCCCGAGCTTGGGGAGTGAGTTTTATCATCTTCTTCTTCCCTCCCCGGGAGGATTCTCCTCTGCCCGGTTGTTTACCACTTTGTCTCACGACTGTCTGCAATCACAGTTCAAACAGCTTGTTAGTATCAGTGTAATCAGTTAAGAACAAAGTAGCAAAAGTAGAACAAGAATTGTTGCAGAAGTACCCGGTGCGGACCGCACAAAATCAACTGTGGCCGCACTGGGGTCTCTGCGGACCGCACAAAACTTATCACAGTCCACACAGGAGTGAGGTTCAGAAACACAGCCTCTGAATCTTGGTAGTGCGGTCCGCACAAAATGGACCGCGGCCGTACTGCCCAAAGTTCACCTTCTCAGATTCCATAAGTGCGGTTCGCACAAAATGGTAGTGCGGAACGCACAAGGGCACCGCGGACCGCACAGAATTGACCGCGGTCCGCACTGAGTGCCCAGTTTTGGCACCAAACTAGGGTTCGTGAAATTTTGCTTTTAAGTCCAATTTTGCACCTAGTAGGTGTTGCTAAGTGATTACCCAGTCCATTAAGCTAACTAATTCCACATGACTCAAAATTTAAACGAACCTAACTTAGCAATTAAGAAAGAACGAGAGGAGGAAGAAATAGAAGCTAAGAAAAACGAAAATTAAATGAAATTGACAAAATTAAACAAGTAAAAGGGGGGATTATGGTACCAGATTGTGAGATGAATTGAAGCAAATAAATTCCAACAATTAATTACGAGCAAGCAAAGGGTGATGAACAGTGTTTTCTTAGGTCTGAGAGGCAAAAGTGCAAAAAGAGTAAAAGGAGGCCCCCAAGGTCTATTTATAGAGAAAACCCCTGGGCCCATTCTCACCTACCAGTGCGAACCGCACAAAATGGACCGCGGTCCGCACTGGGCTGTTATGTACAAGTTTGAGAAGGCATCGCTCTGCGGACCGCACAAAATGGACTGCGGCCGCAGAGGACCACCGCTGACCGCACAAAATGGACTGTGGCCGCGATGGCAAACTTCAGAGAGATCACTTCTTCACCCTCTGCCAGTGCGGTCCGCACAAAATGGTAGTGCGGCCGCACTGGCAACTTCAGAGACCTGTGCATTTTTTTCAATTATGTCCTGCACTGCGTCAACTCAATCCTATAACATCTCACAACCAGTTAGCCCAAAAATCAATCCTACTCTACAATGAAAATCTAATAAAAACAAAAATGAAAAACACATGGGTTGCCTCCCAAGAATTGCCTGATTTAACGTTGCGGCACGACGCATGTTACCATCCAATCATTTGAAATGAACAACAGCCACCACATGGCTATCATCAAACTTCCCCAAGTAATGCTTGACTCTATGCCCATTCACTCTAAAGACTTCTCCACTTTTGTTCTTTAAATCAAGAGCACCAAACGGGGTCACACACACTACTTCAAATGGTCCAATCCACTTTGACTTCAGCTTTCCCGGGAACAACCTTAGACGTGAATTGAATAAGAGCACCAAATCTCCCACCTTGAACTCCTTGCCCCGAGTGTATTTGTCATGAAGGTATTTCATTTTATCCTTATACAGGGACGAACTTGAGTAGGCATGGAACCTAAATTCATCAAGCTCATTGAGTTGCTCCACCCGAAGATTAGCAGCTATGTCCCAATCAAGATTCAACTTCTTCAAGGCCCACATGGCCTTATGCTCCAACTCTACTGGTAAGTGACATGCTTTCCCAAACACCAACCGGTACGGCGACATACCAATTGGGGTCTTGTAAGAGGCCCAGTAAGCCCATAGAGCATCATCTAACTTTTTAGACCAATCGGTCCTATTGGCATTGACGGTTTTGGACAAAATGCTCTTGATCTCCCTGTTAGACACTTCAACCAGGCCACTTGCTTGAGGATGATAAGGCGTAGACACTTTGTGGTTGACACCATACTTGGAAAGCAAGGCATCAAAAGCTCTATTACAAAAATGTGATCCTCCATCGCTAATAATTGCCCGAGGTGTACCAAACCTTGTGAAAATGCTCTTCTTCAGAAATGCCACCACACTCCTAGCTTCATTGTTGGGCAAGGCCACGACCTCGACCCATTTTGAGACATAATCAACCGCTACAAGAATGTAGGTGTTTCCACACGAGCTTACAAAAGGGCCCATAAAATCGATACCCCATACATCAATGATATCAACTTCAAGAATCGTGTTTAGAGGCATCTCATCTTTCTTGGAAATCCCGCCCGCTCGTTGACATTGATCACATCTTTTTACTATATCACTTGCATCTTTGAACAAGGTTGGCCAATAAAAACCACAACTCAGAACTTTCGAAGCCGTCCTCGCCCCTCCATGATAGCCACCATAGGGGGAGGAATGACAAGTCTCTAGAATGCTAACTTGCTCCTCCTCGGGTACACACCTCCGGATCACTCCGTCGGTGCAAATCTTGAACAAGTATGGCTCGTCCTAATAGAAGTCCAAACTATCCCGTTTGAGCTTCTTCCTTTTGTTAGAAGAGAGCTCACACGGGATGATGCCAGTCACAAGGAAATTAGCAATGTCCGCAAAACATGGCATCTCACACATTGACACAGAAAGTAGTTGCTCATCGGGGAATGTATCGTTGATCTCTAGGCCATCACACGGCCTACCTTCCTCCTCCAAGCGGGACAAATGATCCGCCACTTGGTTCTCGCTACCTTTCCGGTCCACTATCTCCAATTCAAACTCTTAAAGTAATAAGACCCCTCGCATCAGTCTAGCTTTGGAGTCTTTATTTGTCATCAAATATCTAAGAGATGCATGATCGGTGTGCACTATGACTTTGGCTCCCATAAGATATGGTCGAAATTTCTCCATGGCAAACACAATAGCCAACAATTCCTTCTCAGTCACCGTGTAGTTCCTTTGAGCTTCATTCATAGTCTTGCTCGCATAGTACACTAGATGAAACATTTTGTTCACTCTTTGACCCAAAACTGCCCCAACCGCAATATCACTCGTGTCGCACATGATCTCGAAGGGCAAGCTCCAATTGGGTGTGGTAATGATCGGGGTGGTGGTTAACTTATGCTTGAGAAGTTCAAAGGCTTGCATACATCTCTCATCAAATACAAACTTTGTATCCTTTTCTAGCAACTTGCAAAGAGGATTCACTACCTTCGAAAAGTCCTTGATAAATCGCCGGTAGAACCCCGCATGCCTAAGAAAACTCCTCACACCCTTGACAGAAGTGTGGGGAGGAAGCCTTGAAATCACCTCTATATTGGCTGTCTACTTCAATCCCATGCTTTAAAATTGTATGGCCCAACACTATGCCCTCTTCAACCATGAAGTGGCATTTTTCCCAATTTAGCACAAGATTGGTGTCTTCACACCGGGCCAAAACTCTATCCAGATTTCCCAAACACTCTTCAAATGAATCACCAAACACACTGAAGTCATCCATGAACACCTCTAGTATATCTTCCACCATATCAGTGAAAATGGCCATCATACAATGTTGGAATGTTGCCGGTGCATTGCATAACCCAAAGGGCATCCGAGAGAAAGCAAAGGTGCCATATGGACAAGTAAAGGTTGTCTTCTCCTGATCCTCCGGAGCTATCAAAATTTGATTGTACCCTGAATAACCGTCCAAGAAACAATAAAAGGCACGCCCAGCAAGGCGATCTAGCATCTGGTCCAGGAAAGGCAATGGGAAGTGATCCTTGCGGGTCACTTTGTTCAGCTTGCGGTAGTCCATGCACACCCTCCATCCGGTCACTGTCCGGGTTGGAATAAGCTCATTATTAGCATTGGTCACCACGGTCATACCACCCTTCTTCGGCACACATTGCACCGGAGAAGTCCATGAGCTGTCAGATATTGGATACACCACGTCTGCATCTAGCCACTTGATCACTTCTTTTTTCACCACTTCTTGCATTGCTTCATTGAGCCTCCTTTGATGTTCCAAGGAGGGTTTTGCATCATCCTCCAGAATAATCTTGTGCATACAGAATGCGGGGCTTATTCCCCGAATGTCAGCTAGAGTCCATCCAATTGACTTTTTCCTCTTTTTGAGCACCGCCAATGTGGCGTCAACCTGCATGTTAGTAAGACAAGAGGAAAGAATAACTGGTAAAGTTGAATTAGAGCCCAAGAATTCATACCTGAGGTGTGGAGGTAATGGCTTCAACTCCAACACCGGGGGTTCCTCAATTGAAGGCTTTGTTGGAGGCGTCTTTTTATTTTCAAGATCCAAAAAAGTTTCCTAGGCTCGTAAGAATAAGAGCCCATTCCATGTAAAGCATTGACACACTCCACTCTGCACGCATCATCATTGACATCCAAGTTCAACAATACGGCTTCCAAAGGATCCTCAACATTGATCATTGCACTGGTATCATCAATTATCACAGCTGTGACTAAATCCACAAATGAGCACACTTCGGTACAATTGGGCTGCTTCATTGATTTGCACACATGAAAGACTACCTTTTCATCACCCACCCTGAAAGTGAGTTCCCCTGCTTCCACATCTACTAGAGCCTTCCCCGTAGCAAGGAAATGTCTCCCCAATATGATCGGGACTTCATAGTCGACCTCATAATCCAGGATCACAAAATCCGCTGGCAAGATAAATTTGTCCACCCGGACAAGCACATCTTCAACTATACCCAATGGTCGCTTCATTGATCTATCCGCCATTTGTAATCTCATGGAAGTTGGCATTGGTGGCCCAATACCCAAAGTCTTGAAAACTGAATATGGTATCAAATTGATACTAGCCCCTAGGTCACACAAAGCTTTAGCAAAGTCCACACTCTCAATGGTGCAAGGAATGGTGAAGGCACCGGGATCCTCAAGCTTCGGGGCCATTGAATGCACTATAGCACTAACTTGGTGAGTCATCTTTATAGTTTCACAATCCATAGAACGCTTCTTCGTGACCAAGTCTTTCATGAACTTTGCATAGCCCGGCATTTGTTCAAGAGCCTCCACCAAAGGCATATTAATAGACAAGCTCGTCATCATATCAATGAACTTTTTGAACTGATTATCATTTCTCTGCTTTGCGAGCCTTTGAGGATAAGGTGGAGGCGGCCTTGGCAAAGGAGCCTTTGCTTTTGGCACAACCGGCTCCGGAATGTCAATCAGGTGTTCCCTATACGGGTTCACGGCCTCTTGAGTTTCCACCTCGGTTTCATTAATGTCAATCCTCACTTCATTGTTCACATTGTCATCAACCACATCTTCAACTACCAAAGGAACTGCATCTTCTTGCAACTCAACATCATCATCAACAACTTGCTTTTGTTTCGAGGCATTCACATCACCGCCTCTCCCACTTCGTGTTGTAGCCGCCATGACATGATTGTTCCCACCCTTTCGGTTCACTACCGTATCACTTGGTAGAGCACCCTTCGGGCGAGTATTCAATGATTAAGAGATTTGGCCTAATTGCACCTCCAAGTTTCTGATAGAGGTATTGTGGGAAGCCAACTGTGTATCCGAATCCGCATTCTTTTTCATCATTTGTTCGAACATCATTTCAATTCTACCCATATCATTACCCGAAGAACTAGGACCTTGAGAAGGGAAATGGGGTGGATTGTTCGGTTGTTGGTACATTGGGGGCCTTTAAAAGCCTTGCCCCCGGTTTCCTTGGTTTCCATTATTCCATCCACCTTGATTATTGTTGCCACCCCAATTGTTGTTATTACCATTCCAATTCCCTTGGTTGCCTTGATTGTTGTTCAGATTGCCCCAGTTGTTATTTTGGTTGTTGTTCCCCCAATTACCACTGTTTTGTTGTTGATTTCCCCAATTGCCTTGAGGTCTCCACTGTTGTTGGTTTGAAGAGTTGCCCCGTTGGCCTTGAAAATTGCTCACATATTGTACCTCTTTATTTTGCTCATCATAGCCATCATTTTGAAACCCATCACAATCATCATCAAATTGCTCAAAATTCCCTTGGTTTTGTTGCCTTCTTTGCCTTCTCTTGTTGACAAGCATGTTAATACCCTCCATGGCATTCACTTGGCGAGGATTTTGGACTTGTTGCAACTGTGCCTTAGCCAATTGGTTCATATTAGTTGTCAACTCCGCTATAGCTTGCCCATGGTCATGTAATTCCTTATGCAAATGAATAACCGTAGGGTCACCTTGAGGAACATTGGCTCTACTTTGCCATGCGGAGGATGTATCCGCCATCTCATCAAGAACGGCACAAGCTTCATCATACGTCAATTCCATAAAATTACCCCCATCGAGTTGATTGACTATGCATTGATTTGTAGTACCGATGCCCCGGTAGAAAGTTTGTTGCAACATATTCTCCGTCATGTCATTATTGGGGCATTCCTTCACCATCGTTCTATACCGCTCCCAAATCTCATGCAAAGGTTCCGTGGGTTCTTGCTTGAAGGCCAATATCTCATCTCGAAGTGCCGCCATGTGCCCGGGTGAGAAAAATTTAGCAATAAACTTATCCGCCAACTCATCCTTAGTTGTGATGGAATGGTTGGGAAGTCTCTCGAGCCAATCCAATGCTTTCCCCTGAAGTGAGAATGGGAAAAGCCTCAACCTAAGAGCATCCTCGGACACATTCGTCTGCTTACTCCCCCAACATGTATCCACGAACCCCTTGAGATGTTTGTAGGCATTTTGATCCGCAGCGCCCGTGAAATACCCACGCTGCTCAAGTAAGGTCAACATCACATTGGTTATCTGGAAATTGCCCTCCCGGATTCTGGGTGGGACAATAGCACTTGCATAGACTTGGTTCGGTAGCACCCGAGGAACCGCTCTTGGAGGTGGTGGAGGAGGGTCTGGAACGTTTTCATTAGCATTGGCCTGGCGGCCTCGTCGTGGTCCGAGAGATACAAAAGGCACCTCCTCCTCTCCAATTTCATCAACCGCCTCCCCCGCAAGCACATTTCCAAGAGGGTCATTAGCATTTAAAGCCATTTAGTACCTGAAGTATTCACACACACAAATTAGTAACAAAGAAGGAAAGAAGAACAATACACAAAACTAACCAAATAGATAGCCAAAACCGTTAGCCCCCCGACAACGGCGCCAAAAAGTGATCGCTTCCAACTTCACACTTCTAATAAGTAGCAAGAGAGGGTTGCAATAGCTTTTATCCGATTTTGGATCGGGATCGATATCCACAGAGAGCTAGAATTGGAATCGAGTATCTATCTAGTTTAGGATTGCGTATGTGTTCTTAATTACACTTCTCATCATTTTTTGGGTTTTCTTTATAATTCTACTTTTAACAAATTACAAATTGTAAATTAAGCTAAGAGTTAAATGCTACGGGTTGTTCAAATAGTTTAAAGGGCACTAGGGTAGTGACTACCGCCTAGCTGGTCAATTGACGGGTACTTGAATCTAAGGCACGTTTGACATAATTGGGGAGTATGATATAACCGTTGCACGACTTTACCCACTCTACACCTCTCGAAGGTTCCAGTGATTTTGCCCGAATTGGCTTTCTCAAGACCAATTGGGTATGCCAATTTTCACAAGCAACTTAGAGTTCAATTCGGGTATTACTCTCTCGAGGTTTAACCCTTTAATTGGGGCTATCAATCTCTTGAGTACGTCCCAATTCATCGTTGGACCAATTTCGGAGACTTAGGCTTTCTTTCTCAAGAGGAACTCAAGTCAACTCAACACAAACTAGTGTTTGCAACCACTAATTCAGAAATTAACCATGAAATTGGCCCAAATAACAAACACCCATAGTCAATTCAGCCCTGAATTACAAGACCCAATAATTACCCATACTAGGGTTGAGCCACAACCCTAGCTATAGGGTCTAGCTACTCATATTCAAAGAAGAAAAATAAGAAATAGAAGAAGGTAAACACATCTTAATTAATTGCTAAGCTAAATACAAAGATTCAATGATGAAAAGTAAGTAAAAATGCCCAAAATGGCTAAGAAAAGTCGACCCACGAGCGCAGCTGATGTATTGCAATATCTGATGCCCTAAAAATGGAAAAAGAATCTATTTATATTAAGTTGAAAAATCTGGACAAAAATGCCCCTGTGGGGTTAGTGCGGACCGCACAAAATGGATCGATGTCCGCATTGGGCTCTTGAATTCAAAAATTTCACTCTCTGGACTTGGGCTCCGCGGACCGCACAGAATTGACTGCGGCCGCGGAGGCTTCTAGTGCGGTCCGCACAAACTCGACTGCGGACCGCATTGGCTTGAAAACTTCATTTTGCAGCTTCTCTAAATCTTGGCTCTGCGGATCGCACAGAATGGTAGTGTGACCGCATTGCCTTCAGTGCGGACCGCAGAAAACCTAGTGCGGCCGCACTGCCTTAATGCCTGAAATACCAGCTCTCTGAATCTCCCAGTGCGGATCGCACAAAGTGGTGTGCGGCCGCACTGGGCCTGTTCTGCCTGAGCTTGACTTGTCTTTGGCACTTGTGCAAGTTTCACTCCTTTTGAGCCGATCTTTGACATTTTGTCACTTTGTTGATCAAACCTGTAATCAAGCACAACTTGTGAGTCTTTTGCGACTATTTTGTAAGAATATTTGATCAAAGCATAAGCAAGAAGGAGTATAAAATGCGTCAAAATCTCTAGTTATCAAGTACCTATGCGCCGCCAATTTATCTGTTTTTGCCTGTTTCTATCTGCTCTTCTCGTATTGTCTCTTTCCTTGTCATAACTACTACATGCTCTACTTGTATTTTCATGCTTAATTGCTACCTCATAGATATGGTTTCACTTTGTTGGAGGTATTAGTTATTTCGTAGTTTCGTTGCATCCTATTATTTACTTAGGCTGGTTATCAGTACTTCCATGATATATTCTGGATTGGTCTCGCTGAGAAGTATTACTTGTGCAAAGTCTCATAGTGTATAAGCTTCCTAGTTGTTTTGGTTTGAAGTTAAGCCTTGTGAAGGGTTATGTGATTTGAATTGTGAAATTTCTGTACTTGTTGAATAATTGATACTGATATGGTGGGACCGGGTTGTTCGCCGCAACAGGTGAAATAAGGATGATATATTGCGGAGGAATAAGGGTGAAATGATATGTACAGTGGAATCGGGTTGCATGCCGCAACAGGTGTAATAAGGGTGGATTGTGGTGAAGTTAATCTTGCCATTTGTTTATAGTATATATATTTTTAAATGACATAAAGTCTTTTAACTTCACATAATAATATTATTATTTATATTAGAAAGAATAATTTAAATAAATGAGATGTTAGACATGTATTTGCAATATGTTACCTTTGATATTGTTGTAAAAAAATATTTACTAATATGAAGATTTAAATAGTTTTATTCAAAGTTTTAAAAATATTTTTACTGTTAAAGAGTAGACACCTTTTTTTCTTTTTTACAAATTTTTTTTGTACTTTTTTATTTTTTTTCTACAAAACATTGTCTAATTTGAAATAAAATTCTAAAACCCATTATTAAAAATTTTGGGGGACTTAAATTAAGGCTTTACTAGTCTCCTACTATAGCCACTTGCCCACCCCTGACATTCTCAATCAAATTTATAGAGTCTCACTTAAGATAAGGCAACAGTGACAAGAATATTAAAGGAAGTGAGTGTGTGATTCAGTTACCAAATGTAAATTAAGTTAGTTGAACAGTACGTTCATGGTGGGCAGTAGTCTGTAAATAATTGTTGATCGTCAATGGGGAGAAATTCAAAATAGTCAGATTTACAAGTGGTCATTCAAAAATAACCACAATTTCAAAAGTAATCAAAATTTAGCCACTTTTCATGTAACGATAAATCTGAACGAAAACGCTGTTCAAAATCCGAAAAAATACTCCAGTATATTCCATAATATACTGGAGTTCCAGTATAATATACCGGTCCAGCATAATATACTGGAGATTGGAGCACCAAACTTTTCGCGTGCTGGAGTTCCAGCATAATATGCTGGAAGTTCATACAACTTTCCCCATCGCAGCAAAATAGTGGCTATTTTTCAATGACTTTGCAAACGCTGGCTATTTTTGAATGACTAGTCCAAAAATTGGCTAGCTCGTACTATTTTTACTCGTCAATGAGGGACGGCTCAACAGAAATGGTGGCCCAAAACCAAAATATATTAAAAAGACCCTAAAACTTTTTTTATAAAATCCATATAATATTAAGACACAAAAAAACCTACATAACTTTGATCTACTGGTGAGACTGCAACTCATGATGTATGAGTTAGGTGCACGACCTATGGTATTGAATTCTTCCCTTAAGTGAAAATGGTAAAGGGTGAGTCCATTATCCATCATGTTTTGAACCTTGCGACATTTATCTTGGGGATTTCTTAGTTAAAAAAGATGAGACACAAAAGAACTTGCTTTCTGGTGTGTGGATCAATCAAATGTGACAAATAGAGAATTTGAGTTGAAATTAAAAAGTAAAATCGTGAGAAGCGTGAAAAAGACTATACATAAAGGATGAAAAATAAAATTGATGAGAAAGTAAATATATTATTTAATTTAGTGAGGAACAATTATCGAATTAACTCACTCGATCTTACGTCTACCAAATGCTAAAAATTATTATAAGTTGAAATCTTTTATAATAATTATATAAATATAAATTATGGAGTATAATATAATAGTGTTTCTTATTTTTGGGGCTTTAAATATTTGGAGACCTAGAGCCGCCCTTGTGTATTATAGCCCGTTTGGCCAAGCTGCAAAAATCAACTTATTTTGAGAAGTGCTTTTTCTCAAATGTGCTTTTTTCAAAGAGATTTTTACCTAGCTATACTATATTAGAAACTTATTTACCTATGTTCTCTATGTTTTGAAGTTTTTAATAAGTATCTAGGTTTTTCTTACAAATTATATATATTGCTTCTTAAAAGACTACACTCCATTATTAGTGCCTTCAATTAAGGGATTAAATTATATTCTTTCCTTTTTTTTTTCCCTCTCCTCTTCTCTCTCCTTTTTTTTCCAATTAAAATCCCTTAATCTACGCCCAAAATCTCCATCTTCTCTCCTCTCACCATTAACTTTATATTATTAAAAAATATTCTGAAATTTTATGATAATTGTAGGATAACTGTATAATATTTGTATTTGGATTGTATCAGCTACATAAATGCTTAAAACATAAATGTATCATACTTGTATCACGTTTGTATCTAACTTGTATCTGGTATATTAATACCCAAAATAATACATGATACAATACTAATAAACTAATATACAATTATCATACTTGTGATACAAACTGTGAAATTCGCCATGAACGCACAATTGCTCGTAACAATATGCAATGAATATACAATAGTCATACATTTGTAATACAATTCGTGCAACAATGATACATATACAATTATAATAGAATTACGATACATTTCTGAAAAATTGTGACACAATTATAATCTTCATCTTCTTCAAGTTTCAATCACAATATAGGTCTTCATCTTCTTCATCTTCTGTATATAATTGCCAATGAGTCACACCAAATTTCGCACCCTCCTTGACAAAGAACTTTTGTCTCTGAATTAACAAACAAAAAAGTTTTTTTAATCGATAGTATTATTTTCTAAAATTTTATAAACATATGAAATTTAAGAAACTCAATTCATATGTAGTAACATCAAACATACAAAAAACATACTATACTGATAATAAAAAAAAATTGGTGAAATTAATTTTTTCAGAGGCCTCATACAATCAGTATACAAAAAAACTTACGAGAATAAACAAATTATCTCATATAAGCATATAAAACACAATACAAAACATGTAATTTAACGTACATTTCTGAAAAATTGTGACACAATTATGATCTTCATCTTCTTCAAGTTTCAATCACAATATAGGTCTTCATCTTCTTCATCTTCTGTATATAGTTGCCAATGGTAGAAGTTTGGGGTAGGTCTTGGGCCAATTCCTCTGAAGAAAATGATGTCCCTCGCTCCAGCCTCCTTGAATACCTCTCTCTAGAAGTATTTGTTAGCAATATTCATTACTATTGATGAGCAGGGTCACTCCACTTTGGGGTGGGTTTGTTGAGGAAATGAAGGGATTCTGGGTAAATTTTGATTTTGGGTATCTTAAATGTGGGATATTTTATGTAACTGATATCCACTATTTAAGGTATATTTTATTTCCTCTTTTTTAAGGTTTTGGGTAAAACAAGTAAATATAGGTATATATAGTTATTAATAAGAAACCTAAATAAAAGTAGTAAATAGGTTTCTACCATAGTATAGCTAGTTAAAAATCCCTTTTTCAAAAGTACTTTTGGTGAAAAGGAGTTTGTGTTTGACAAATGAATTTCAAAAGTACTTATGAGCAGCAATTAGTGTTTGGCCAAGCTTTAAAAAGCTGCTTTTAGTATATTTTTCTCAAAAGTGCTCCTTTTTAAAAAAGTGCTTTTGGAAAGAAGCTACTTTTTTCTGCTTCTCCAAAATTGCTTCTGCTTCTCCTCAAAAACACTTTTTTTTCCTTTCAAAAGCTTGGCGAAACACCTTAATTTTAGAAAAAAAATACTTTTGACCAAAAAAAGAAATGCTTCTGCCTCAAAAGAAGCTTGGCCAAACAAGCTATTACTCCGAGAAGAAATGGAAAGAGTTGGAAAAAGCACAAATATGTTATTACTCTCAGAAGAAATGGAAAGAGTTGGAAAAAGGACAAATCTGTTAGTGTCTGTTTCTATGAATTGGTGTTCATGAAAATAATATCAAGTCGGAATCTCCTTGACTAAATATAATCTTTCTTGTATAGTGTTTTGTACCAATGTATTACACTTCGGAAAAAATGGGAAGATGGAAAAAGGACAAATCCGTTAATGTCTGTTTCTGTGAATTGGTATTCATGCATAATTATATCAAGTCGGAATCTCCTTGGCCTAAATTACCGTCGCTCTATAAGGAGATCAAACAAAATCTCAATGCTGGTCAGTCAGTAAACAACCCAAAAACTTTGTGTAAAAGGAAAAAGGAAAAATGGAACAAAACACAGAATTTATTATACAAGAAAGATTATATTATGCAGAATTGGAAACTAGCAGACTATTGCTGTTCAGGGAAAACTAAAAGAAATTCCTAAATGTAGGTTCCACATGTTCTCCAATGAACAGACACCCCTATCTTCTTTTCTCCTCTGCACTCATCCTTCTACAAAGCCGACTCAAGGAACTCACATATCAGCTGAATATTATATCGTCATACCTCAGAATTCTTTTGCACGTAAGCAAGGATCTGAAACCACAGAGAAAAGATTGTTCAAATGGGACACTAATGGAAACATCAAGAAACATAAAGTTTATAAGATAAAACAATTGGACTTGATTCCTCATTTGTACTTCCAACTCACCAGATTCTTATTTAATGGGCAACTTGAATTAATTCCTTCCAAAGTTTCTTGCCTTTCCAAGCTTTGCAGAGTAACATTGGACCCACTGACCACTCGGGCTAGCATATTTGATGCATCCATTAAGGTTGAATGGTTAACAGTGGTACTGTCCTTTACTGCCAGTAATTCAACATCTTTTACTTGTGATTTTATCTCCTGAGCAACAAACTGCACTCAGAGTATCATTACCAAAATGGTTATTGAGGGAGAACGGAAAAATAAATGGCCTGCAAGTACTACGGAAGCAAATCCTTTCTGAAAACATTTAGGCATAATCATAGAACAACAAACATGTATCATCAGCATTGAGACATTATAGCAGAATCAGAAGTGCCTTTCCTTGTGATCAGAAACAAGATAATGCAGCACAAAAAGGTTGAATTTGTCTTGCATGTACTGTAGAGAATTCCATGTTTTAGGTCACTAAGGATTCCAGATGATTATGTTTCATATCTATTTCTGACAAGGACACTAGAAAGGAAATTTTCTTCTTCTTGATATAGTATGATGTAAAGGAATTCTTACTTCATAGAGGTGTTCAACTGATGTACTTGGCCTGCAGCAGAGATGGGGCTTTTTCAGACTTGGTGTTGTTTGTTTGTCCAATGGAATAAGGTCAAGATGGATATTTAACTGCAAAATAAGAACAGCGAATTATGGACAAGTGACCATTGAGAAAGAACCAGACATAGCTCATGCTCATTTGAGATGTTATAAGAGAAGCTAGGATAATATCACTCATGAATCAGATGAACAAGGATGTAGAGAATCTTATAATACCTCTCCATCATTTGTTCGGACACTTTCAAGATAATCAACTAACTTTGATATTCGAGTGTTACGAGCATTTCTGCTACCGCTTGCACTGCCATGTCGACTGTGACTTCGGACACCACCTCTTCCCCAAGTAAGTGTTTCAGGCTTCAGTGCAGGTCCAGGAGAATTACCTACGTTTTCTCTGGGTAGTTCTGCTGCAGTTTCAATGTGTCCACCGTCCGGACTGGCAGCTGAAGGAGAAGTCGGGGTTGCCAGAGCTCCTTTGCGCCTCCGGCGCTTCCTGAACTTGGTTTGTGTTCCACGCTCATCCTTGGGAGGTGAATCTTTATTCCTGTCATGATCATCATTTTCACTCTCATTTGGATCAGATCGCTCAGGTTCAGCCCCCTGACTGTTTCTTCTTCTTCTCGAATAAGCATTGTGATAGTTGCGAGGTGTTCTTTGTGCAGAGGAAGCAGCTATGTCTTTACCAACTTTGCGCCTCTTAATTAGTGCTTCAGATTGGCGTTGAGAAATTTGGGCAATGGATGCTTGAATCTGTCCAATAAAACACAAGGCATGTATCAGGTCTATATGTCTATCCCCCAAAACATATAGTGAAGTGTCAATCAGAAGGGAAAGCTAAATTTAGCTCTATGTCCATTTTAGTTCGGATAGGCATATTATCACACCCAAAAAACACGTGTTTCGCAAACAATGGTAGAAAAGTCTCTCTTCATTGTCATATCCTCAAATACAAGGAGAACATAGCCTTTTAAAAGATGGATTAACAAGTGTGTCAATAGGACACTTGGAGTGAGATACCAGCGAGCTCAGACGGACACATTGAGATCTTCATTTTCTGAGAACACAGCATGTGATTTAGACATCTTTTAGATCTCAGTTACAGAGGGAGGGGGGGGGGGGGGGGGGGGGGGCACAGAATCTATACATTACAAAGAAAACATCATCAACAGATTCAGTTCTGTTAATTCATAACAACTATCTTTAACATGCATGGACCTGTAATAACTATGTATAGATCACCTTTATATGTGTGCTCTATTCCAGTAACAACGTTTAGATATATATGCACACTGTAAAGAAAAGAGGATACACAAAAAACAAGAACCACAAACATGCAAACAAATGCATGCCCATTCAAGAATGAGGATTTCAGGTGCTTCTTCAACTGACCTGTTCATTGAGTGCCCGTTCCTCTTCAAGAAAGACAAGCTCCTGAAACAAGGTATTCCACAAACTAGCAGACAAGTTTCGTCTAAAGGAAGAGGAAAGGAATAGAGGCCTATAGTGGTTTTGTATTTCTTCTTTTTCTCATAGTGCCCCTTATTTTTTTCATTTTAAAGGTGGGGGAGGGGATTCATTAAGTTGCACAATATTAATTAAGGAAATACCTCCTCTTCGTACTTCTCAACGTCTGGATATATTGCCTCAATTAAGGTATCAAATCCAGGATCATCTCTCAATGACCGCCGACTAGCACAATGTATGCGGCAAGCAGGGCATTCATTATTCCTGTAAAATTGCGATTACAAGATAAATCCACAATAGTCGCCAGGTATTCTTGGCTTCTAATGACTAGTGGAATCACAAAACTTATTATTGCATTGCATACCCCAGTCTCATTGATTTATCTATGCATTCTCTGCAAAAACGGTGTTGGCATCCCATCACAACCCGAGTTCTCTTGATAATACCTGTGCATGCAGTGCAGACACCCAATGATAAAAAATTATTGGACTCTGTAGTGTTCAATCAACACGTAGCAAATTAGTAATCAAAAATAGTATTAAGCAGTGGAACCTCAGTGCAGCTGTGATTGATATACATAGAGCACCATAGAGACTAAGCCAGAACCGGAAAACAATTGGCTCCTCATAGCATATAAAGGTAAGACAAGGAATACAACATGGTAATTGAGAAGATTATGGTCATTTTAGTTGTTCGTAAGTTGCCGAAGTCCAAAGAGTAACCAGCAAATATTGATGAAAAAAAAGTAAACCAACTGAAGCCTGTGTTTGTTAGTTTTCCTTTTCCTTTGAAGGTATTTGGTAATTATCCTTTTCCATTATTTTGCAGAAAACATGAAATACTAACAATCCCTGCTTGAGGAGAAAAAACAAAGAAGTTACTTTTGAAGATACTGCTGATAACAAGTCATAGCTGGAAAGTTCAAGATGATGCAAAAGCTGGAAACATAAAAAGGATAAGAAAATGAGATTTCTCAGGTGAACCAGCTGAATGGTCAAGTAGTGTTCAACTTTATGATAATATCAGGCACAAGAAGACGCACTTAAGAGTTTATCCCTCCGATTTAGAACTGGGGTGGAAGACAACTGCACAAGTTACCATGAAAAACTCAGGGGAGAAAGGATAGAAGATCATATTGAGAGTTCTCTCATCAAAGATCTAAACGAAAAGTGAAGGAATTCTTTTTGGGAGAAGAACCTGGATTTTTTTTTAATGTAGCAGAACTTCCTCATATTCTACGCGCCCTTCAGAGGAGTAAAACCATCATTGTCTTTTCAAGTATTCCCTTTGTCTAAACTAAAGGTTTAAAGTCTCTGACATCTGTAAGACTATAGTCTGTCACACCTTGAGAACATTTCCAGAAAAGGAAAGAGATTGTAGATTTATGGCAGTTTTTCAAAAAGGCATACACCATCTGTCTCAGCAAAACATCCAATGCCCAGGGATCACAGGAAATGGGAAACGAAAGAGAGTGGAGGGAGTAGGATTTTAACCAAATATCAAGTTATTGGAATAGCAGCCATGTGTTGGAAGTTGCTTAGTCATTACAAGGAAATAGAAGCTACAGATTTCAAGTCTCTAACAAGTTCTCTCTCCACCTTGTAGATAAATTCAAATCTAACGAGGGTATCATTTCCAGCGTTACGCTTTTTTGTGATCCTTAACTTTGCCTTGACTGCACATGGCTTTAGGAGCCACCAGCACAAGCTTAAGCTTGTATCACACTAAATCCTACAGTATCACTGTTGATACTTTCTTTACTCGCGGATATTTGAAAGAAAGAAAATTCTGACATCAGTACTGCAAGCCCATAGAGGATTCTGATCACTCCTAAACTCAATCAGGTGCTAAACATACATATAATTTACCTTAACTAAAGCATCTTGAAGACTGTTTCAACTGAGTATAATAGAATACAGATTTCATCCAAGAATGTTTACGCTCGTATCAGACTGAGATAGATGTCAATGGTTACTGGATCTTTGAGAATAACTGGAACGAGAATCATGAGGATCAAATGTGAATTATTAGTACAATTCTAGCCTGTGACAAAAACTACCCAACTATACATGACTGGCCTGGTAAATATTATGACGCTAAGAAAAAATTTCAAGGTGTCTTCTTTTGATCCCTTTTCTTCCAGGTGCTTAGACATCATTTGCTGCATCACCATATAATTAGAAATATCCAAGTTTCATCAACTACCTATAATAGTCTATAACGCTAATATTTGTCATTTCTTTTTAAACTGACAGTTCTAAGAATTACTTACATGCAGATAGACAGGCCTTCAACTAAATGATGGTGTTTAATTAGTCCTGGATCGATCCCAGCAATAGTGATATGGGAAAGATCCCAATTGAAACAATCAACTTCAATGGTGGCATTTGTGTTCTGAAAACACGTAGGCGACCTTTATATTTGAACTTGTATTTCTTAATGAAAAAATTGTATAGAAGTGGAAGCAGTCGCAACATCTACAATTCTAGAGAAGAGAGAGACTGTTTTCGATGATAAAATGAATAGTGATTACATCGGAATACATCTTAGAACATTAATATAATTGAAGGAATAGGTAGTTAATGAAACAAATAAAAGAGTAGAAGTATGTTAGATCTACAAACAAGCATAGTTTTCTTGAAAAGACAACCAGCAAAAGTTAGCCTCCTGATAATTTATTGTGTAACCAAGTGCTGCCATTAATACCACAGAAAGTCAAACATCCAAAAGCTTCAGAGGTGCACCAAAGTGAATGCAAAAATTGGCCATAGAACAGAGTAATTGGTTAGCCAAGGATATCAAACAATACACATTTTTACTAAAAACTAATATGTCTACGCTTGAAAAGTAACAAGTGAATAAGAATTTGATATGGTTGTCCTGTTCAAAGAAAGAATTGTATATGTTTGTGATGTAGACAAGAGTTGCCAAAGGCTTGTCATGGAGGCTGGAGAGTTTCAAAGAAAAAGTTTGCACCAGATATGGAAAACTCACAGCTGATGTCTCTTCAACTTTTAACTTTGGGGAAATATCAGCTTTTTCGCATAATCTTAACTAAAGTCCCCTTGTAGGGATGCAGGAAAACAAACGAAGTGATATCTTGAGGAGCAAACTTTTGAAAAACAAACTTATGTGTAAAAAGCAAAGTCAAATGGTAAAATCCTTAAGGAAATGTTTTAGTGGTGGTAAAGGGAGTTCAAAAAGTTGCATTAGGTCACAAGTTCAAATCCCAAATATGCCCACATAGCGGTCAATGGAGTGGGTGCAAACCTTGGAGACCAGGGTTCAAAAAAATACAAGGTGATTTCTTCCCATCTGCCTAAGCCTTAGTAGGCAAAGTCACCATGTACTTGTGCTGGTGGACAGTACCACGTACACGGTGGAACAGTCGTGGTACGTGGAAGTGGGCTCAGACACCGCCATTATAAAAAGAGGGTTAAAATTCACAGATATCATAAAGTTTTTTGGACTGGTAACCAAAATATAGAACATTAAAAACATAGAATGATGTGAAAGCAGATATACCTAAGCATATTGGGCATTCTACATCTTTACGAACTTGAAATAATTGTGCGAAAAAACTTCTCTCGTCGAAATCCTAGCAAAAAACTCGAAGCTGTAAATATTCAAATATGACAAAATAAAATAACAAAGAGTACCTAAGCATATAGGACATTGTACATTGGTGCGAATCTCAGATCGTGACACGGCGATCAATCTGCAGACAGGCAAAGATTATGAAGTTATAAAACCACATCAAATACCCAGAAAACAGAAATGCTGCAGATGCCGATCATTCTACCAAGAAGACAATATAGAAAATATGCCATCTAGAATCTCTTGATAATCATTAAGATAAATAAGGTTCTATACTCCGGAGTCCGGAGAAGACTGGTTGCAATCTGTACAGTTTAACTTTCAGTTCAGCATGCAAAAGGGCAACCTATTTGAGTATTATGTAATTCATACTAACAAGTCTTACAGTAAGGCAATAGTATTCCCTGCATATTTAACAGAAGTAGTGACTTTATATTGGTGGAAAATAATGCCTGCATAATTTGGATCTGTTATTGGCCCATTTTGAATTGAGAAATCGTGTACCCAGCAGAAGCTTTTCCTTTTCCCTTTTAGATGTATCCATTTTAATCTGGCAATTGACAATCATAGAAAATGGAATTTCCACCGGAAAACCCAGGGTCAAGCAAAATCCTTACCCGCCAAATTATCAGTTTCACAACTGCTAAACTAGTGATCCTGAAGACTGCTAAAGTAAAATACTGAAGAATTGAAATAGGTCATTCAGGTTTATAGTAAATTCATGACCAATATTTGAGGTCAGAATTGAGAGGAACGCAAAAAGAATGATGAAATTCAATAGTCTCCTGCACCTCAAAGATAACAGCATGAACCAGGAAGTTGAAATTTTTTTAATTATATATCTTGCTAAATGTAGAAAAGGTTTTGTTGAGCTAAAAGATTGCCAAAAGCTACTTCTTTTATTCCTTTTGCACAAATAATTTCTTAAAGGGATCCTCTAGAGTGTTAAGGGCCAAAAAAGGTGATGCTGCTTTAACCATGGACCAAATAAAAACACTCACAGAACATGTTAACAAGAAAATGGTGTGCCTCCTCTATACTAGTAATCCTCTAGAATAACTGCTTTTTCATTACTAGGTAAACGTGACAAAAGTTAAACAAGTTGTTTTATTATGAAAATCCAAGGAACCTTGAACTAATAACTTTCACTGCAAGAGTATGAGACTTCTGTGAAGTCCAATTCCAGTTATCAAAGATGTTGGGACAACTATTCCTGTCACTAAATGACATATATGCTCAACAATAAACTATCTTTCACACATATAGTACAGACAGAGCTTATTTGGTTGTTAACATCATGATAGCACAAACCTAACCATATATCTCGTGAACAATTATATAACTCATACTCACAAGTCTTACAGTAAGGCAAAAGTATTCCCTGCATGTTCAATAGAATTAGTGAATTTGTATGGGCGAAATTTAAACCTTGCATGCGCAGATCCAGATATAATAGGAAAACGACCATTCAGTCCTCTGGCAGATTGAGTGACAAACCTTTCTTATCTTGATAAAGGTTAAAAGTGATTTGTCCCTCAAGAGGACCAATCTAAAACACTACGTAAGTTAAGAGACAAACATAATAATTAAAACATCTCATCTTGAATGGCCTTCACACAACTAAATCTGGCAAACTAAACTCAGAAAAAGGTGAATGTTTTAATGGCCTGCTAGAACAACTGAAAAGCACAAAGCTTTCAAAAAATAATTCTCCAGACTCTTCAGGACATTCCAGGAGTTGTCCTATGCTGAAGTTAAAAAACTTAATTTCACACATCAAAAATTGAAAAGTCAAGCTGCGACAAATCTCATGCTGAAAGGGCACAACCAAAACCATGAAATGGAAACGTCTACAAAGACCAGTGACAGGGTCAGACTGCTAAATAAAAAGGTCACTGAAAGAAGAATTATACAGCATTTTCTGGCTCAAGCAATAAAGAAGACAGACGGGAAAGTCAAGATTGCATCGATTCGACTGATAAGGTCATCTGTTATAGGCTTAGACACCATTCAAGGACAGTGAAGTACAATAACTTGACAAAAATACATGCATGAGCTTGCAGGGATGCATGCGCGACACTACATGATTACATCCTTATAAACATACTGTAAATCTTTACAGTCGTTTTCAAATTTGAAAGACGTTCATTTGAACAAAATTACTGTTTTAACCCAAATTCTTACACTTGGGGCAGGGTCCAGATACCTAAAGATTGAGAATACAAGTAACCGTAAAAGTAGAGCATAAAAAAATGTAATTGAAAAAATTGGTAAGACTTAAGTGTGATTAAGTTATAAAGATGGATTCTTTGCAGCTAAAAACCATACCGCAATAGCATTTCCAACTTCACAATCAGTACTCTACTTATAGAAAAAGTCTTCCTTTAGAAGTCCAGATAATAAACCAATGAAGGGCACATGCAGCAATGTCTTGCGCATTAAATCAAGAAGTACAAGTGCATTAGAAACTTAGCCAAAATTAAAGGAAAAATCACAATCAAACAAGTTTAAAAGTAAAAGGCAACACGAAATTAAACACGCAAAGAATTACTCATCAAAGGCTTCAGGGTCAGTGCCACTTCCCTCAGAATCTGCAACATAAAATCAAGCTAAACAAATCATTAAACAACAAAAGCAGAATAACCAAAAACATTAATGCACGGTAAAAGAACACACATTCATAACAGTAAAAAAAGACAATGTAAACACAGATTTGGAATTTAGATACGTAACCATCTTCAGACGATTGGTTAATTTCCTCTTGATCATCATCATCCTCATCATCATTATCTTGGGCTTGGGTTTGCTCATCTTCCTCTTCCTCCTGCTCATCTACTTGTTGCACTTCCACATTAGCTCGTGTTTGTTCGCCGGCAGCACGTCGGGATTGTTTCCGCCGGCGGTGCTGATTCTGGGGAGAGTTCTCGTCATCGTCTTCGTTGTTGTTATTGTCATCTTGATAATTCGACAAATAGCGTTTCTGGGCTGGCATTTTTTTTTGGGAATTGAAAATTTGTTGGCCACCGCTTGGTTGTAAGTTTCAGAATGTGTTGGCTTTATTGGGTGTTTGGAATTGGGAGAAGATAAAGCAGAGAGTTAAATTGAATGAAAGCATAAAAAATTTCACTTTGTAGCAAAGAGAGAGAGAGAGAGAGAGAAAGGGGGTCAGAAGAGGAGAAGAGAAGAGAAGAGTGGACTGGGTATTGAGAGATTTTCAGCTGCCTTTTCTTTTCCTTTTAAGGACTATAATCTCTGTTTTCCCCACTTATACATGTTCTTACAAGTTTGCAACTTTGTACACTACTTCTTCCTTTTTCTTTTTAATTTTATTTATTTTTCCATTCAAATCTTCTTCTTTTTTCCTGTGATGGAGGGCAGATGTTGAAAATCTATATTTTTTGTGTGTTTTGAATACTGTTGAAAGTAATTATAACCTTTTTCGGAAAAAAAAATATTATATGTGTTATGTTGTAGGACGGTGGATGATTTGTTTTTGTTCTTTTTAGTTAACGTGAAACGATAACGTTTAGATACAGATTGTGTTCACACGAGAAAGATTACAATTTTTTTAAATATATTTTAATGATTGATATATTTACCTATTAAGATCATGAGTCAATTATGTATAGAATTATAAAACTTTCTCATAAATGGATGGAACGAATCTGAAATAGGATAGACCAATCTGAAATAGGAATAGGGGCATTCACTATTTTCACATTTCTTATAGCAATGAAATAATGAATATAATGTTATGATTTCATATCTAAAAACTTAAAATCTTATTCACCTCTTACTATTACAATCCTTATACACATCATGAAATCAAAATAGTTTCATCATAGTAGTTAGAACTTAGAAGTATTACTTTAAAATTTAATTACGTGATCATGTATCTCCCAAATATACAACAACTTCAGAATCTTTGAATAAACCTTTTGATATACTGGAGTTTCATGGTTACATAATTGCATGCATAAGTAATATAATCTTGTACTATTTCGTCAACTAATTTGACTGTAAAATTAAACGACAAAGCATCACTTTTCTTTGCTCTTCCATTAATTTCTTCTCTTTTTTCCCTTAATGCTATGGCAATAGCAATTTATTCAACGAAACAAATAGAAAAATATATAGTTGTAAAATCACTAGTTATGAAATTAACCATTGTTTGGAACAATTTAACGATTTCAACATGAATAGTTTGCACCAACCAATAGTCCATAGTACGTAATTAAAGGAATATCATACCTGGGCATTATATATTAGGGGTACAAATTAAACTTACAACTCAAAGATTTTTTTTGCTTGCTAAAACGACAAGTTTTATTAAGCGGGAAATTAAAAGGAGTTATTACAATATGCAACCGATCTTAATGATGCAGTTCCTAACAAGTCTTTGCGGTAATTAAAAAAAGCAAATAAAGGCATTGTGCCCCAAAATGTGTCTTCACGTTCAGCATATCCTTCCAGCATCTTTGTGCTTGTGTAATGTCTAGGATGTGTGCGACTAAGTTTGCTTCACAGTATATGTGCTTGACTGGTGGCTGGTCCATTGCAACAAGGAGGAACCTGCAATCATTTAGTAAAGTTATGTGAGCATCATTAGTCATGTGAGATTCTATGATTATTGACAATACCTGACAGTCAGTTTTCACAACCAGTGGCATTAAGTTTTTAGTAAAGGTCAGCTCCAGTCCCTTCAATAGGGCTGTAAGTTCCGCTTGTAGCAGCGTATTGGCCACAACACTGCTGGAGAACCTCGCTATCCAGTTGCCCTGGGAATCTCTGACGATTCCTCCTACTCCTCCATAGTTGGAGTTTTTCCTGTGTGCACCATCTATGTTGAGTTTATAAATATTTTGTGGCGGTGGCACCCACCGTACTTGAATTCTTGTAGATTGCATGTGAGTTGTTCTTTGTTTGTTGAGGCAGAGGTATTCAATGGCTTGGGCAACTAGTGTGTTGTTGGCGATTATTGTAGAGGTTTTGTTGAATAGGTTGTTGTTGAGATGTATCCAGATATGTCATAGAGTAATGGGTGTGAAGCGTTTGACCGCCTGGAATGGTCCTTCATTAGAAATTTCCTACCAGCCTTGAACTTTCCTGCCAAATTGATTACCTTAATTATTAATTGCATCTCAACATCTTCTACTTCTATAATAGCCAACCAATAGAATTCTTTGAACCCTCTCGTGGTATACGCAAGGAGACTCATCATCACCCTACCTCTTCATCATCTCTATGCAATCAATTTCTAGATGCATTGACCATCCTGTAGACATTTGTCAATGGAAACCTATCAAAATTAGTCAAACAGGCCCACTCATATCTCATCTACAATTCGCATATGACCTCATTCTATTCTCTGAGGCAAATGTAACTAGTGATGTTTCGATCATAAATATATTCAACTCCATCATCCAACAATCTTGTCACGCCCTAAAACCACGTGATCGGCACTAGGTACTCTACCCGACCCAAGTGAACCATCCAAAAATTAATACTCATCTATATGCCTAATAGAGGATGTGGAAGCCCCTTCAAATACAATCATTTTGAGATATAACCCAAAGCATGAAAAAATATCTTTAAGCAAATATTTTACTTCGAACAAAAACTTCAAAAAGATAAAGAAAGTTTCATTCATGCATGCCATATGAGTAACCATGGGATTACAACCCAAAAATGAATACTACAATTGTTTATGGAATCTCTATGACATAGAATGACCTAGCCAACCAAGGCATAACCCGGTGGCTCAAAAGAATGATAACATAATAAAGTCCTCCACGGGTGCGAGGGTGGAGTCTCACCAAAAGTATCAACAGGAAATGTAGAGCTGCCTTATCCACGCGGACCAAGCTGCTCATGTCCAGACCCTGAAAACAGAAATGGAAATGTGGCCAAAAGGCCTAAGCTCTACATGCCTAGTACGAATCATGAACCGTTTCCCAACAAAAATATAGGACAAGCCTTAAGGAGTTGTAAGATATGCAATAACAATTGATATAAGAAAGAAGCATTTATATCAATTAATAATTTAAAAAATAAAATAAAATAATAAGATAAAACATATTTCAGTGTCTTTCTTTAGCATTAATCTTTACAAAATCATGTAAGATTTTTTTTTATCGGGAGCACTATACCATCATCGACACAAAGGAAAAGTCAACTAGGTTATGTACCTAGCGGCAAGTATCGTATACCCTACTTGCTCAGGTCGTCTCATCGTTGTGCCGCACGAATCGACTCAGTCGTGCTAATAAAGTAGCACGATAGTACCCCTAACGGGAAGTACTCTGCCGTAGTTCTCAACCGTAAGGTGGGTTCTACGCCTACACCGGCATGTGTAGTTTCATGACCTAATGAGGAAAAGTATCCAAGGTCAATCTCGGTGAACTTAGTAACTCCCAAAACCTTTACATTTATCAATGACGATATTCATAGCCAAATCAACTATTTGAGAATAGTTAAATCCAAGATATTTCACAACTCATGTAATTCTGTTTCAAAAAAAATACTACAAGTATTATTCCTCATCTATTTAGTTTTTAAAAATTTGGATATATGTCAAGAAAATAATATTCATAACATCCGAATCCTTTATGATGCAAGAAATGTTACAATCCCAACTCGCTCGTCCCCACAAGCTACGACTTACGTTTAGAAACTCAATTTAATCGTGTTTCGATATGAGTTTGGAGAAAAGCTCCGAAGGTAATAAGTTTCAACATACCTCAAATTGCTTCCAACCTTACCCCAAATGATCCAATAATGCCAACGAGTCACAATCTACATATACAAACTCACATAATTTAATAACGCGTCAAAACAGTACCAACTAACCCAACTAAGTGTCTAACACTTTAAGTCCAATTTTATAAGTTTAGCAAAAATCCCATTTCATCATTTGAAGGTAAGTCCTTGAATTTTAACTTCACATCCTTCATTAGACATATTATGGGATCTAGTCGTCCCATTAGAACTTGATATAACATCGTTCGAACAAGACCCAACACTATTCATCATCCCTACCAACCAACCCTTCTAGGATTTCATGAATAGATGTTTAAATACAAATCGATCTTCATAAACATACTCTACCACGTCCATGGAGTATAATATATAAATTTGGAGTGAAGGAATTACCTTTTTGTCAAATCCTAAAAAATTCAGGATTTGAGTTCTTGAAGTGTTCTTGAGATTTTCTTCAACAATCTATGATTTTCATGTAGTTGAAGAGTTAAAAGGTGTATTTAATGAAATACATCTAACAAGAAGGAATTAAATTCTTACCTTAAGGTGTATTAATGGTAGAGAGATATCTTCTCTCTCTAAGCCTTCAAAGACAAAGCCCCAAAAATAAAAGACCAATTCATCCAGTAATTGTCTTTAAAAGGCATCACAGCTCGGATGCCGCATGGGACGCGTCGCATGCACCATAACGTGCGTCCCAGTCCCTTCAGCTTGAGTGGATGCGAAGATTGATGCTATGGCTGGAGTTCACTGCTTTGTCCTTGGCAGCTAAGACCATTGGCGCGATGGGGATGCGATGCATCCAAGCCAGCGTCCATCCTCTGAAGCTTCTCATCCTTTGATTCCTTGCAAAAAATTTCCAATCAGGTCTCTTGATCTTTTTGTATGCCTAAAACTCCAACCACTATTCCATTATACCCATATTATATGTAAGTGACCTTATGTAATTTAATTCAACCGTTCACTTGTTTATTAATTAATATTATTCAAGCTCAACATTAGTCCGATCAATTATAGAAATTAGCGGGGCTTTACATTCTCCTCCACTTAGAAATATTCGTCCTCGAATGTAATTCCTTGGTTGTGTTAAAGTCCAAAAATCATGATCTCCAAGCATCTCCAAGACTTTTCCTACTTCCCAATTCTTAAAGCTTTGAAATTTGACTAACTCTCCAAATTTCTAAAAATTTCGCTAGAGTTTTCTTTGTTTATAGGCCTATCCAAAAATTTTAACCTGACAGCGAGCCACAAGAGTACAATATAAAAGGCCCTAAATGGCTCTACTCATCATAACTACATCAATAAATGCCTTCATGACTTCATATATCTCCAGCTACCATTACATAGCCTCTCTCGACATCACAAATATAAAATTTATTACCCTAAGACATGTCTAATAACCATGTGCAATAGATGAACCAATCAATCACTTGTCTGATGGTATGATAACTCTAAACTCAAAATTTCAAAAAGTAATCATACATGAAGTCGCGAATAAGTGAGGGATCGGATTTTCATATCCTCCTCAGCCTCCTAAGTAGCCTCCTCGACGTCATGATTATGCCATAACACTTTAACTGAAGCTATGTCTTTAGTCCTCAACCTACGGACTTGCCTATCAAGAATCTCAACCGGTTCTTCTTCATAAGTTAAGCCGTCATTTATTTCTACTACCTCCGGTGAGATGATGTGAGCAGGATCGGGCATATACCCCCGTAGCATCGACACATGAAAAATAGGATGAACCAAAGTCATCGATGCAGGCAACTCTAGCTTGTAGGCTACTTCCCCAATCCTTTTCAAGATTCGATATAGACCAATGAATCTAGGACTTAGCTTGCCCTTCTTCCCAAATCTCATAACGTCCTTCATTGGCAATACTTTCAAGAACGCTTGATCACCCTCTTTAAACTCCAACTTACGTCGACGTACATTTGTATAGCATTTTTGTCGGCGCTGAGCAGTCTTAAGTCATTGTTGAATCAAAGCCACCTTCTCTAAGGCATCGTGTACAAGATCGGGACCAAGTAGTCCTACTTCAGTCGGCTCAAACCACCCAATAGGCGATCTACAACGTCGTCCGTACAAAGCATCATAGGGAGCCATCTGGATACTAGCATGATAGCTATTATTGTAGGCAAATTCAATCAGAGGTAAGTGTTCATCCCAATTTTTGACAAAATCAAGGACAAAAGCTCGCAACATGTCCTCAAGCGTCTAAATATTCCTCTCAGCCTGCCCGCCAGTCTATGGATGAAAAGCGGTACTCAAATTGACACTTGTACCCAATCCTTCTTGAAAGGACTGCCAAAAATGAGCAGTAAACTAGGCCCCTCTATAAGATATAATGGAAACTGGAATACCATGAAGTCTCACAATTTCTTTCAAGTACAACTTAGCATACTGTGGTGCTGTGTCAGTCATCTTTACCGGTAAGAAATGCGCCAACTTTGTAAGTCGGTCTACAATCACCCAAATAGGGTCGTGCTTCAATCGAGTGCGAGGAAAACCCACCACAAAGTCCATATTAATCATCTCCCACTTCCAAAGTGGAATCTCTATTTTCTGATCCAACCCACCAGGTCTTTGATGCTCAGCTTTTACTTGCTGGCAATTTAAACATCTAGCCACGAAGTCCGAAACGTTTTCCTTCATTCGATTCCACCAATAAATCTCCCCCAAGTCCTTGTACATTTTTGTGGACCCTGTATGTATGGAATATCTCGAGTTGTGTGCCTCAGCCATAATTTCATTACGAAGCCCATTGACATCTGGCACGCACAAGCAACTGTTCATCTTCAACACCCCATCCTCGTCAAGAGAAAATTCAAGGATATCCTTAGATTGTACACCATTTCGAATATTCACCAAATTTGGATCTTCAAATTGCTTAGCCTTGACGCGCTCAATAAGAGAGGGACGTGCTATGGCACAGGTGGAAAGCTCTTTATTTATCGGTAAATGTGCCAAGGTACCTCCTGATTTTCGGCTTAGCGCGTCGGCTACCACATTCGCCTTTACCGGGTGGTAATGAATGCTTAAATCATAATACTAGTTCTAATCATCTCCTTTGCGTCAAGCTTAATTCCCTCTGCTTGAATATATATTGTAAGCTTTTATGGTCGGTTTATACTTCACAGTGCTCACCGTACAAGTAATGCCGCCAGATTTTCAAAGCAAAAACAACCACGACAAGTTCCAAGTCATGGGTCGGATAATTCTTCTCATGGATCTTCAACTTCCTAGAAGCATAAGCGATAACCTTACATCTCTGCATCAAGACACACCCTAACCCAACTCTGGAGGCATCACAGTACACCACAAAGTCACCCAAACTTGTTGGCAACGCCAACACCGGCGCCGTAGTCAATCTTGCTTTCAACTCTTGAAAACTTCTCTCACAAGCATCCGACCACTGAAACTTTGCTTCTTTCTGCGTCAACTTGGTTAACGAAGATGCAAGAGTATAAAATCCTTCAACAAACCGCCGATAGTAGCCCGTTAATCCCAAGAAACTGCGAATCTCCGTCGGTGTAGTTGGTCGAGGCCAACTCTTAAATGCTTCAATCTTTTGAGGATCAACCTTAATAACTTCGCGAGATCAACCACATGACCTAAGAATGCTACTGATTCGAGCCAAAATTCACACTTAGAGAATTTAGCATACAACTCATTCTCCAAAAGCGTCTGCAACACTATTCCCAAATGATCGGCATGCTCCTCTTGACTTCGCGAATAGACTAAAATGTCATCAATGAAAACAATCACGAATCTATCAAGAAATGGTTTGAAAACCCGATTCATTAGATCCACAAAGGCTGTGGGTGCATTTGTTAGCCCAAATGACATCACCAAAAATTCATAATGCCCGTAGCGGGTCCGAAATGTCGTTTTGGGAATATCCTTCTCTCGAATTTTCAACTGATGATACCCTAACCTTAAATCAATCTTCGAGAAGAACTTTGCCCCTTGCAACTGGTCAAACAAGTCGTCTATTCGAGGTAGTGGGTACCTATTCTTGATGGTCACCTTGTTAAGTTGCCTGTAGTCAATAAACATCCTCAAAGAACTATCTTTCTTTTTCACAAACAGCATTGGCGCGCCCCAAGGTGATACACTAGGCCTAATAAACCCTTTATCAAGTAAATCTTTCAATTGCTCCTTCAATTCTCTTAACTTGGTTGGATCCATTCGGCATAGGGGAATAGATATCGGCTGAGTATCTGGCACCACATCTATCCCAAAGTCGATGACCCGATCTGGTGGGATACCGGGAAGCTCATCAGGAAAAACATCAGGAAACTCATTAAAAACTAGCACAGACTGAATGCTTGCTACCTCTGCGGTGGTGTCAGTGACTCTGACTAAATGATAAAGACATCCCTTCGTAATCATCTTCTTCACCTTAAGGTATGAAATAAACTTACCTCTAGGCTCAACAATATTGCCCTTCCACTCACGAACTGACTCATTGGGAAACTCAAACTTGACCACTTTAGCACGACAATCAAGAATAGCGTAACACTTGCATAACCAATCATCCCCATGATTACATCAAAGTCAACCATTTCTAGCTCAATGAGATCTGTCGTAGTCTCTCGATCTTGAATTGTAATCACACAACCCCTATAGACGCGGGAGGAAATAAGAGAATCTCCCACCGGAGTTGAGACAGAAAATGGTTCCAGTAGTTTTTCCGGCTCTATCCCAAAATCCAAAGCAAAGTACGGAGTAACATAAGAAAAAGTAGATCCGGGATCCATAAGAGCGTAAGCATCTAGAGTAAAAACAGTAAGTATACCTGTGACGCCTGCATCTGAAGCCTTTGCAGTAGGGCGAGTAGGCATGGCATAGAAACGAAGATGAGTCCCATGAGAAGTAGCAGTTGTCTGCGGCACCTTTCCTGCATTGCGCCCATTGTGGACTCCATTACCCCTAGGTGGGGGTGGTGCAACCGAAGTAGTAGCCTTAGGAGGTGTCAGATGAGCTCTCGAACCCTGTTGCCCGTTAGGGCAAAACTTCGGATATGACCCATCAATCCGCAACCATAGCACGGACCACAGGGTCCCTTGGTAACACTAGACTGACGCTGATGAGAACCCATATTACTCTGAGCTTGATGTGCAGTACAGTGGTCACTCTGAACGGTATTAGACTGGTCTCCATGTCCGGAACTGTATGACACTGGAGGGCTACTGAAAGTTGTCTGCACTAGACTATGGTGAACCAAATGGCCCTCTGCTGCTCTGCCCCTTGGGCCTTGCCTGAACTAGGCACTGCACTGAAAGTGCCAAAAGTACGAGCCTTTTTGTTTTGCTCCTTGTTGGCCCTCTCCTCCTGAATCCTTTCCTGATCCATTGCTACATCCACAAAATCAGTAAAGGTAGTATTTCTTCTCCCACTAACTGTATCTTTTCTTATGCCCGAAATCAAGCCACGAGCAAAGAAATCAATCTTTTCATCCTCAGTGGGGATGAGGTGGGGAGCATAACGAGATAATTTCTCAAATTTGATGCTATACTCTAGGACTGTCATGGTATTCTGCTTTAAGGTCTCAAATAATATCGCAAGGGCAGCTCTCACTCCCGGTGGTAACCACTTCTTAATGAAGATTTTCTTAAACTCCGCCCAAACCATTGGAGGTGCATCCTCCGGTCTACTTTTCTCTACCCCTTTGAACCAGAGGTCAGCAATGTATTTCAACTGGTAGGCTGCCAATCGAACCACCCGGTAGTCTTTAACTCCCAGCAAGGTAGTAGCTTTCTCAACTTCCTCCAAGTAGTCATGAGGGTCTGCAGTAGGATTTGTACCAATGAAAACTGGCGGCTCAAGTCTCACAAATTTCACGGCTAGCTGTGTCATGTCCTCAACCACTAGCGCTCTCATCCCTCCTTGTTAGAGTGCCTGAATATCCATTTGAAGGTTCTGTTGAGTCTGCAAAGCCATGATATCAACAAAGTATCCATAGCCTTTCTAATATCAGTGAGGGTCATATCCAAGTGATTTGGTTCTGGAGGTGGAGCAGGTGCCTCATCAACTTCTTCCTCGAGCTCCTGGACCATCCTTGGAGCCATTGGAACTGGCATGGTCCGTGCTTTTGTAGCTCTTGGGGGTTGGTCCCTAGGTCTACCGGGTACCCCTCCCGAAGCCGCATCAGGTATAGGAGCAGCTTCCCGGTTCATATTACTGCCACGCGTGTTCACCATCTTCTGCCAATAGATATAGCGTACGAGTTAGGAAATATTTCCTAGCTTTATTGCACGATTCTAGAATAAGAAGAAAGAGTGAAGTATTCTTATAATGTCAATATAGCCTTCTCGATATGAGTGTGGTGCACAAAACACCAATAAGGAGAACCCTACCAGACACGATTGCATAGACTTCCTAGGACTCGAACTAGAACCTAGGGCTCTGATACCAAGTTTGTCACGCCCTAAAACCACGTGACCGGCACTCGATACTCTACCCGACTCGAGTAAACCATCCCATAAATTAATACTAATCTATATGCCTAATAGGGGATGTGGAAGCCCCTTCAAATACAATCATTTTGAGATAAAACCCAAAGCATGAAAAAAATATCTTTAAGCAAATAATTTACTTCGAAAGAAAACTTCAAAAAGTTAAAGGAAGTTTCAATCATGATGCCATATGAGTAACCATGGGATTACAACCCAAAAATGAATACTACTATTGTCTATGGAATCTCTATGACACGGAATGACCTAGCCAACCAAGGCATAACCCGGTGGCTCAAAAGAATGATAACATAATAAAGTCCTCCACGGGTGCGAGGGTGAAGTCTCACCAAAAGTATCAACAGGAAATGTAGAGCTGCCTTATCCACGCGGTCCAAGCTGCTCAGGTCCAGACCCTGGAAAAAGAAATGGAAATGTGGCCGAAAGGCCTAAGCTCCACATGCCTAGTACGAATCATGAACTGTTCCCCAACAAAAATATAGGACAAGCCTTAAGGAGTTGTAAGATATGCAATAACAATTGATATAAAAAAGAAGCATTTATATCAATTAACAATTTAGAAAATAAATAAAATAATAAGATAAAACATATTTCAATGTCTTTCACTAATCTACAACCAAAAAGCTCTGATCAATTCATACTTGACAGAATGAATACAAGACTTAAGGGATGGAAAGCAAAGTTCCTAACCCATGCAGGAAGAACCACCCTTATCCAGTCGGTTCCGGCAGCTATACCTACTCACTCCATGCAACTCAACTATCTGCCTACATGTACTAGAAACATATAGACTGTATTCAAAGGGACTTCCTTTGGGGCTCACCACAGGAAAAAAAGAGTCCACCTTATTAACTGTGATACCGTGACATCCCCAAAACAAGAAGGAGGACTAGGTCTTTTTAATTCCAAGAGCAAATATTTAGCTCCTCTTTGCAGCATTCTCTTGCGCCTGTACTATAGTCCCAACAGTCTATGGGCACAAGTGGTATATCACAAATACAAGGCAAGACAAGGAACACAAAGATTTCACGACAACTGCAGTTGACTCCTACGTATGGAAAAGCCTTTATAAAGCTCATCCTTTCTTTGCAAAAGGATTATCCCGAAATGTAGCGAATGGCAACCACATCAACCTTTGGAAAGATAACTGGTTCATCGCACAGTTGCCTCTGAGGTCTCCCATCCAAGGTCCACTAACACATACAGACTTGGGAACAAATCTATCACACATATTACAACCAAATTCTTGGGATCTAAGCCAATTATCTTTTGAACTCCCTGCAAATATCCAATCATTAATCCACATTACCTACATACCATTCTTCGAGAATGCCACAGAAAACTTTTTTTGGAAACCAACCAATGATGGTTCCTTCACTACAAAGTCAGCCTACTCTTTAATTAGGAATTGCTTATCTGCACAACCAACAAGGGACTTCGAACACTTTTGGATATGGAAAGCCAACTGCCATAACAAACTAAAACACTTCCTATGGCTACTAACCATAAAGCTCTACCTACAACATTCATGCTCTACTACAGGAAAATACTTCTATCACCCCTTTGTCCCCATTGCAATCTAGTGGAAGACACGGAACACATTTTCTATTGTCCACGCAACACCCCCATCTGGAACACCCTACATATAGACTTTAATCTACCAAATTTCAGCATGTAGATTAAAGAACTATGTAATTCCACTTATTCAATAACTCTACCAAACCAAACTCAAAGAGTTAAAAGCTCATGATCATACTCTTTTCTAAACTTCTTACAATACATCTAGAGGACACCATATAATATAGAAGTGCATAACTGATTTTCACTTTTTTTTTGGTTTTTCATCCGGTAATTGCATTGGGGTCCAAATAAATTCGGATTCGCGCCAAAGCACATTTGGGGAAAAGCGCCCCCTAACAAAGGGGAAGCTGATCCATCCCGATTCCCCACCTCCCTTTCCTTGCACAACATGATTTAAATTTTTCACCATGACTTCACAGATATTACGATCATCTATCCTACTATTACTGATATCATGACTACCTTTATCAAGTCTGAAATTCTATCATACTTAAATACATTGAAATCAAGCATATATCTAGCATATAGCATAAGGCAATCATATAATCTAAAGCCGGGGATGGTAGATCAAGAGGTACATGTAAACAACTACTCCCCATGTATTAGGGTAGGCTGTCTACATTATACTTCTTGGAATGCTGCCCTAATCTGAATCCTGCATAAATACAAGATGCTTTGTGTGCTGGGCTACCCAACTACTCCACGAGCATATGATCTTGGCTTTTTCTTAATACTTCTTAATACATCATCATAATAATTGATAGTCTATTTCTAGTGCAGATAAAGCCAGGAGTACTAATGGCCGTCTGAGTGATGATTACTTCAGGAATAGAACTTGGAGAGAATGACAGAAGAGAGAGAGCAATTAATTAATATGCAGGCATTTCTTCAACGGAGGTGGAAATTTTTGAAAGTGGAATTTTCTTGAATTGAAATCTGAATTCTTCCCCTGTCATTTACTTGACCACACATCATGTTGTTAATGTCCTTATTATTAAGTTGCACTGTCCCTTTTCTGCTTGAACCAGTTTCTGCAATTTGAGACTGATCTGCTGCAGATGGTAAAGAGCTCTTTCTTCGCCTTTCATTGTGTCCAGCCAAACGCCTTCGGCAACTCCTTTTTGATTCATCAAATTCCGTCAGCTCATGAAATCTGCTTCCATATATCACGTATGTAGTCAATTAATTAACCAAAAGCAGAACATCTTAATTATCATGAGATAATTAATATACAACTAGTACTACCTACAGAATAGTAATAAGTAATTAATAAGACCTCAGTTTCAATATTTTTCCGTACTGACATGTGACTTTGCATAACCATTAGCCAGTAGTCCAATACCGTATCAAGATTATAGTAAAGGGGGAGGAAGTGCCGCACTCCCAAGAGTGTAATATAGACCGTCTACATATAAGCATTAGTACTTGTTTTAATGGCTAGGTTCCTCTTCATCGAGATTATAGTAAAAGAATTTTAAAGTGTCTATGTGAATTGTGTAAACATATATATATATATCTGTATAGTTATTTTTGTTGTTTTTCAAATAACTAATTTTACTTACTTTGAAAAATTACTGGGTCTGGCCGAACCCAGTAGCTTTTGCGTAGACCCTGTATTTATATTAGAAAAACTATTTAATATACATTTTTCGCCTAATATATAATTAAGCAGAAAATATCAATCACAATTCACAAGTACCACGAATCAGATCTGAAGACATGTTTACAAGCACAAATCTGATCTTATAACAATTATAACGTAACAAATTAATTAAATAACGGAAAGAAAAATATCTAGATTAGGAACGTCAATCACGCATTCATTAACTAAATTGTCATCTTAATACTCCATCACAAGGAACCAACAACGAGATCTTGGCCAAGTATGAGGACTCATAAATAAGATATGTTTTTATTAACAAATTAATTTGAACACAATTTTGTCCAGGGTCTTTCGAAAATAATTTCTCTAACTTTTTCAGGGTAGAAATAAGGTCTGTATACACACTACACCCCTTATACCACACTTTTATTGAACTTTTGTTGTTGTTAATGTGTGAGTGAAAAATAAAAAAAGTGAGGAACAACAAAAGTAGTAAAAGGGAGAAATACACTAAGACAAAAGATAAAGGTTGTAATGGAAAATAAAAGAAAAAATACATAGAATAATGCCCTAAACTTGGTGACATAAGATGCCTTTGTAGTTTGTACCCACTTTAAAAGGAAGCTTCTCAAAATGCTATTTTTAGCATCTACCTCAACCACTTTTTGAAAGCAAAGAGATCAGTAGTACATATGATATTAAAGGAACTCATATCAGAAATAGGGTGTTCATAAAAATCCGAAAAGAAAAACCGAATCAAATCAAACCGATCAAAAAAACTGATACTTTTTGGTTTGGTTTGGTTTTGGTTTTAAATTTTAAAAATCGATCAAATTTGGTTTGGTTTTGGTTTTAATCAGAAAAAAAATCGAAAAAAAACCTAACCAAACCGACTATAGGAGTAGCTATTTCAAATTTATTATTACACCAATATATATTTGTTATTTTATACAAAGTTTTAAAAATTTAATGGTAAATATTAATAGTTTGCACTTTTAGTATAGTTATTTACCTTTACATTCTAGTTTGATTGGTAGAATCCATTTCGTGTTAAAAATAATATATTTTTAATTTAGTCCTTAAATTATTCATCATTATTTGATTCAATTATCACCAATATATCTTGGTAAATAATAGATTTCTCAAAGGGCAATTGATTTGATAGTGTTACGTTGAAAATATGATCGCCGGAATATGTGTTTGGTAGTGTATGTCTTATATTTAAGAAAAAACCGACAAATAACAGAAAAAACCGACAAAACCCGACATAAATCGAATCGAGAAAAAACCGACTTAAATGGTTTGGTTTGGTTCTAATATTTGAAAAACCGACTTACTTGGTTTGGTTTCCTTTTAGAGAAAAACTGATCCAAACCGAACCATGAACACCCCTAATCAGAAACATGAACTAGTCAACCACCTAGATTATGAAGTCAATCTAGGTAGTTTTTTATTTTTTAATCTAATTAAACCACAGAGCTGACACAGAAAATGACATCAACGAATACCCTAGAAGAAGGAGCTAAAACAAATTAGTTAGTAATGATCCTTTTAATGCTATATATAGTTAATTCCCAAAAAGAAAAATAGTACGTACTACTATATAGTCACATTAAAACTACCAGCTTTTCAACTATCTCACGCTTCAACCATTATAATATGGATATAATACTAGACAACAAAATCAACGCCGAAGACAATATATCAATGCACATATGAAAACCGATGAATGTAAACTATATATGCAACAAATGAATTAGTAGTCGATGCGTTTAATTTGATATGACAGTGTTTTACTTAATGGAAAGTTTAAAAAAAATTGAGAAAGATTTTTGGTACATGCCAAAAGTATCCTTGAAACTTGATTTGTCTTAAACATGTTATTGAGCATGCAGATAAAGGTAAAATAAAAAATTTAAAGTTAAAGATCTATATCATTCTGATTAGAATTAATAGACGAAAGATGTCATGTAAAATGGAACAGATAAAGTAATTACGTAGAGAAAAATAAAAGATAGAGAAAGGTGTGATCAAACCGGCTGCATTGTTGGCAGAAGCGTTGCCGGAGTCCGGCGACGACGACGACTTGAGCCTTTGCATGGTATTCACAGACTTTATGCCTCCTATGGTACTGCCTAGCATCACTTAAATCAGCACTGCACTTCTCAGCTTGACAACACCTTTGAGTAGTACTTGACCCTCCATTATTTATTGACCCTTTCTTAATATGGTTATTATTTGTTGTAATATTATTATTACAACTCCCTCTCTTCTTCTTATAATCATCCTCACTAGTAGAGATATTATGATGACCAGCTGTTTCCATGTAAAAACTGAAGTGGAAGAGGAAGAGGAATTGAAGAAAAGAAGAAGAAGAAGAACAAAGGATGAAGATGATGATATGAAGTGGGAATTTTGTGAGAAAAGAAGAGGAAAAGTTAGAGAGTGATGTTTAAGGACCACGTCTTCATTCTTTTGTGTGTGCCCTTTGTTTTTTATGGACGTATATATAAGTAGGGGTGTCAATGGTTCGGTTCGGCCGGTAATTTTATAAAAGTAGTATCATACCAATTTTTCGGTTATTCTATTATGTATAACCAAAATTAGACTTTTTGAAACCGTCCAAATCATGTCGGTTTCTCTTCGGTATCGGTACAATTCGGTTAATTTTCAGTATCTTTTAAATATTATGTAAAATTCACCAGTAGAAGTAGAATGCATAACATATGTTCTTTTATAGGATGTAACAAAACTCTCTAGATATTTTTGTTGTTTAAAGGGTGATGAATTAAAAAAATGAAAGATGGCTAGAGTATAGATCCATCAACTATTTTACAACATCATAAAAGAAACCAAGCAAAGGCAAAGGAAATATAAATCACACGAGTGGAAAGATATTAACCAAGCTAGGACTCAAGAATAAAGTCTATAGAAGATTAAATATTCAAAAAGATAAATCTAAATTATATGAAAGGAACAAATTTAATACATTGTAGTTTGCTACTCATAATCGCTAGAATATTTTGTGTCTTACTAAGATACTTGAAATAACTTGGTTTAAGTAGAAGTAGCATAGGGTTTAGGATTACTATTTTGAGTTTAATTACTTGTTGGCTTGTAATAGTTTTCATGATTCCAAGGCCCAAAGAAAAATTTATGCATATTATTTTAAACTTACTATATAAATATATTTTTCACGTGTAAAATTTATCCAGTACGGTTCGGTATTTTTTTAGCTTATTTTCATAAAATAAAAAACCTGCCCTAATTATCGGTGCGGTTATAGATTTATATAAAAACCTATGACTTTTTTAAAAGAAACCTAAAAATCGGTTCGGTGCGGTCGGTTAAGTCGGTTTTTGAATATCCATTGACACCCTTATATATAAGGTTAAGCAGAGGCAGAGTAAGGATTTGAAATTAATGGGTTCGGGATTCTATTCCTTCTAAGTTACTGGGTTCTAAATTAATTTGTACATATTCAATAAATTTGTAAAGGCAAATATAGAGTTTGGACTAAAACTACTGAGTTCGACCGAACCTGCGTCCGAAGCTCTAGCTCCGCCCCTGATGTTAAGGGTGCATGGGATGGGAGGGATAGAAATGTCATTTCACATGGAGAAAAAAAATACAAAGTGTTAGTACATGTGTGCGTATGAGAAGCTAAGAAAGAGTATATGAAAGCAACATTTGATGCTAATATGTCTTGATATTGATGATGGTCCAAATTTCTTAATATTAATTCAACTATTTGTAGATATATATTCTCTACTTAAGTTTAGGAAAATTAAATGACAACCTTGTGATATAGATTTAAGGACAATGTAAATAGACTAATCAAACATATGGTACGTCCTTTTATGTTCTTTGATCAACCTGATTGCTTCCCCTAGAAGTCCAAAACCTAACTGATCATGACATGTATAAATTTGAAGAAAATAAAATTATAATCGGCGAACTGATAAAACGAAAAATTATCATCTCTAATACGCTAATTATCCAGGTTGCCAGGTGAGTGAAGACTACTACAACACTGGGGACGCAATGTCCAGTGAAGTAGGAGCCTATTTTTTTCTTCTTATTAAGCTGTAAATATACCAAAAAAAAATATGCTAATTATCTTTCCCCCCGTTATTTTCCTTTCCATCATAATCTTCTCCTGGCAATTATTAGAACTGGAATGCACAATATAATTCTGTCTGCATTATAAATATCATAATATTTGATGAAATTGGTGAGAGGTATACTATTCCATCTTGCTATAGTTGACCAGATTTATTCACGAAAATATCGGTTAAGTTCGAATAATAAAATTATTGTGAATCATCCAAAGTTACATACAGTTGAGATAGTACAATTACTGAAAAATATTATTGGGTCAGGTACACCCATAATGGATGCAAACCCTACTTATACCCTTTATTATGGGCGTATTAAAAAGAGGTTTGTTTCTGGCGCGAGCTAAAAGTGATAATATCTGTTTTTCTAATGTTTCTTATCGGAACAAACGGCGTATAGGGTTCGATCCTCTGCATCTTATAAAGGGATAATTAGGTTGTGGAAATAGGAAATTCAGTCCATTTGCCATGTGAGAATTCTCAACGGTTAGTAATTTCAGTCGGACTGCTACAGATGATTCGCCTAAGGAAAAAATCCTTAAGTCTCCTAATTAGTTATGCTACAAGAATCAAGGGGAGTGGTTTGAGACAGGAACGTGATCGATAGAGATAATTGGTGACATTAGTGGCAATTTCAATGTGGCATCCGAAAAGAAAGAAGAAATTGATGATAAGAGTACATGGCTGGCATTGGGTTGTCTTAGCTACTCGTGAGTGGTGGCCCCCTACGCAGTTAAATAGAAAGATGTTAGGAATGGGACGATTCTTTGTCATGGGTTCCTCTAACCTGAAGGAATGTGCACAATTGTTTTGTAAACATGGACAAAGTTGATTGATTTGACTTGCATCATAGTAATACTTTTTTAAATATTGGTAATGTTCTGACCAGTTTGCTCACGAGTAGTCTATTAGGTTCGTGTTATTTATCACCGGTATAGAGACAGGTTATTTATGAGGACAAAAAGGCAGTTCGGTGCATTAAGCATTTCGTTTTTACGTAGGATTCGAGGAAGACCGCATCTCATGGGTGTGATGTAGGCAGCATACAATTCGGTACCCTAAGCATCCCGTGTTTATGCAGGATTTGAGGAAGGGTACATCCCCGCAGTGTGACGTAGGCAGCTGCAAGTATCAACGGTTGATTTCAGTAGGCAGCTGCAAGTATCAGTGGCCGATTTCAAGACTCCAAGATAGAGGTTACTTTGTTCATTTAAATTTAGACGAATGAGAAAAAATCACCCACCATTTTCTATTTCGGTTAGAATTTGAACCGTGATCTTATTTTTTTTTTCTTTTAGTCTTCACTTTGTATTTGATGCAATCAGGGATTGAAACGTGGTAGCGTTCGTGCTAGCATTAAAGTCTGAAAATTCATGGACGGGTGTCTTTTCAATTGGGTTAGGTACGATTCCTATACAGGGGAGAAATTCAAAAATAGCCAGATTTATCACTGGTCGTTGAAAAATAGTCAAGTTTCAAAAGTCATCGAAATTTAGCCACTTTAAATCTGAGCGAAAACACTGTTCAAAATCCGGAAAAATACGCCCGCAAAATTTACGGGAGTTTCAGCATAAGTATGCTTGAACTCCCGTAAATTTTACGGGAGTTCCAGGATAACTATGCTGGAACTCCCGCAAATTTTACGGGAGTTCCAGCAAGTATAATTGTCCAGTATAATATACTGGAGTTTGGAGCACTGGTGCTCCAATCTCCCGCAAATTTTACAGAAGTTAGCAAAGTATACCGGTCCAGCATAATATGCTGGAGTTCGTACACAAATGTACCAGAACTCCTGTATATTATACTGGACCGGTCCCTGTTGCAGCAAAAAGTGGCTATTTTTCATTGACTTGATAAACGCTGGCTATTTTTCATTGACCAGTGTGAAAACTGGCTATACCATGATATTTTAACCCTATACAGTGGTGGGGATGGCTCTGTCTGGCCCAATAACCCAATTAAAATATTGGGCCCATTTGATGTACTTTGTACAATGGCCGTCCTACAGCTTGTACTATACTCGCTTTTTGTGTCACGTTTTAACTTGTGCCCGCTTTACAAAAAATATTGCAAGCGTACCCGCTTTTTCGCATAATTTCAGCATACAGGGCTGAAATAGCAAAGGCAATCGCGCAAAACTTCAGCATTCTAGTAGACGGTCCTGAAGTAGCAAGTATGATGAACCAAGTGTGCTGAAATTCTTATTTTTGTAACTGGCGAAGAGCTGAAGTTTTTGTTTTGTAACTGGCGAACTTCAGCTCTAGAGCTGAAGTTTTTGTTTTTGTAACTGGCGAACTTTAGTTCTGAAGTTTTTGTTTTGTAACTGGCGAGCTTCAGCTCTAAGGCTGAAGTTTTTGTTTTGTAACTGGCGAAACTTCAGCTCTAGAGCTGAAGTTTTTGTTTTTGTAATTGGCGAACTTCAGCTCTAGAGCTGAAGTTTTTGTTGGGTAAATTTTAGAAATAGCCAGATTTACAACTGGTCGTTCAAAAATAGCCCAATTTCAAAAGTAATCGAAATTTAGTCACTTTTTATATAAAGATAAATCTGCGAAAACACTGTTCAAAACCCGGAGAATACTCCAGTATTTTATGCTGGAGTTCCAGCATAAGAATACTTGAACTCCAGCATATTATACTGGAGTTTCAGAATAAGTATGCTGGAACTCCAGCATAATATGATGGAGTTCCAGCATAAGTACACTAGAACCCCAGCATAATATACTGGAGTTCCAGCAAGTATATTGGTCCATTATAATATACTGGAGTTTGGAGCACCGGTGCTCCAGTCTCCAGTATATTATACTGGAGCCAGCAAAGTATACCGGTCTAGCATAATATGCTGGAGTTCATACACAAGTGCACCGAACTCCAGTATATGATGTTTTAACGGTCTCTATTGCAGCAAAATAGTGGCTATTTTTCATTGACTTGGTAAACGCTGGCTATTTTTGATTGACCGATCCGAAAACTGGCTATACCGTAAAATTTAAACGTTTTAATTTTGTTTTGTATTATGTATCCTTTACCAACCCTATCACCCTCCCATTTTAAAAACCCTGTAGTACATAGAAGTCAGGGAAGAAAAGTGCACAAAAACGTAGTTCCTTGGTCAATTTGGAGACACGAAATTAATTGAAATTTAAAGTCTGGAACATTTGAGAAATCCCTCAACATCTGATTGTCTAATATAGAAGCATTCACTGTATGTGTTATTCTACATCTATTACCTACTGACAATTTCACTCCACTAATTTTCTGATGACTAAAGTTCTTTATATCATGAAAGACTTCCGTATAAAAAGTAATATAATGTGAAGCATCTGAGTATATTATCCGATCACACTAAAATGCATTGGATATTAATGTAGTCATGGGCGAAGCTATATTCCCTTGATCACCCTTCGCCGAAAAATTACATCGTATATATAGGTAAAATATTAGGTTTTAGAGGTATAAAATATATGTTGAACACCCTTTATCAAATTTTTTTTTCACTTAGTTCAAGTTTGAACATCCTTGAAGAAATTTCTGGCTTCGCCACTGAATGTAGTTATATCCATAGCAGCACCAACAACAGCAAAAGAAAGAAGAAGAAGAAGAAAACGAAGGAGGATGACAAAGGGGGCTGAAGTTATTTAAAAAGTAGGTACAAGTTAAAAGTTTTCAAAAAAATGGGTATAGGTTAAATGGGAGCGACCAAATAGGACGCCCCGTGCAATTTTTACTTATATACATGGGTCTGGCCCACTGTTTACTCCTTTTCATTTTTCTTCTTGTTTTCTTTTCAAGTTAATTGAAGAAATGATATTTAACTGCTAAAGGAGGAGATTATTGTATTGTGTTCCTTCTTGTTGGTATATGCACAATCTGTTTGGCCATCCATATAAGAAGCTCCAAACGAGGATGGCAGGGAGGCAAAGTTTGAGCAGAATAAGGAGTTAAAATGTAACTAATCAACCAATCTAACTTAAGATCACGAACATGACAAAAAATAAAGACTCGTAATATCACTTAAATCATTTTAAAGTCGAAATAATAGTAAGAGAGTGATGAATATCACTATTCACTAGACTAGAGCTCACTCTACATGTAAGCAATTTGTCAGTATATAATTACCCAAACGCTCATCTTAAGCAATTTCTTTCTACTCAACAATGTTCAAGTCGATCTAGAATTTTTGTCTCTTCTTGTTTAGGGTCATCTAGAACCTTAAAATAGTTCAAGCTGACTAGGTCCGGTTGCGACATTTCACTCGCACGACTAATATGCGCTCCCCTTTGCTATTGTTACTGCTGGCATTTCTATATCGTAAATATTCTTTACCAGCATTAATTGGAGATATATCACAAAAAATAACACATATCCACTAATTAGTTTGCAAAAGGATAAGGCTAATATATAGATGTTCAAAGGTGACCGACCAATCAAGAACGAACAAATATATTTATAACAAAGTAAAATATATAAATATAGACATACTTATAACAAAGGAAGACATATTTAAGTGATTCATGCATGTTCAAAAATGATTTACTGCCAAATGTACCTTTTTAAAATTCAACAAAACACTTTTTTTTTCAACTTTCAATAGAATTTTATCCAAAACAAGAGTTTCTAAAAGAAAGAATTAAAAGAAAATACACATGACTTCACACCATAACAAAAATGGTCCATATTTTTAAAGTTTACCCGCTATAGCCCAGTTTGTATAGAATTTGAAGGAAAGATTTCAATCACTAACCTAGTTCTCTTTTTCCCTACACGCCCAAAATGCTCTCTTTCCTGGTGCCTCTTCATTCTCTACGGGCCATCATCTTCTATCCTCTATATTTTTTTGATCTATCTCCCATATTCATCTTCTATCTTCTATAATTTTAAATCTATCTTTCATCCTATCTTTTCTCTTCTCTAATTTCCAGATCTAATTTCCTAATGCAAAAAGATGAAAGTCTAGAGTAAGATGAAGAATATGAGGTTAGTTGTTCGTTTGAAAGGATTGAGGAAGAAAACATTTGACCCATTAATGATTTAAGTAATTTTGATTGATAAATCTCTGAGTCTCTTACTGTGAGCAGTTGGTATCGAAATATAAGCCCCAAAAATCATAATTCTTCCACTGACGAAGCTAAAGTTTTCAGATCTGGATGTTTTCATTGTGAATTGGTGCTTCAATCCAGATGGGTATTGACTAATTATAATAGTATTATTGATCGGGTGAGACAAAATTTAAGAATTTGGGATTCATCTAGACCTATCTTGAGCTGATTAGTTCTTCTTCTTCTTCTTTTTTCTTGTTCTTTTTAATAATATTGGTGTTAAACAGAGGTGTAGTGATGGACATAAGGTATTTTTCAGTGCATATACCGTATAACTGGTGTTTATACACACTTATACAAATATTGTATAATTATATATAAAATAGGTATAAGTGTGTAGATTTATGTACAGTGATGTATAATTATATTTTTTTTTCAATGTATAAGGGTGTATATAACTGTGAGCATTTGGTATCGAAATATAAGTCCCAAAAATCATAATTCCGCCAATGACGAAGCTAAAATTTTCAGATCTGGAAGTTTTCATTGTGAATTGGTGCTTTAATCCATATGGGTATTGACTAATAATAGTATTATTGATTGGGTGAGACAAAATTTAAGAATTTGGGATTCATCTAGACCTATCTTGAGCTGATTGGTTCTTCTTCTTCTTCTTTTTTCTTGTTCTTTTTGATAATATTGGTGTTAAACAGAGGTGTAGTGATGGACATAAGGTATTTTTCAGTGCATATACCGTATAACTGGTGTTTATACATGTCACGACCCAACCCCGGTCGTGATGGCGCACAACACACTGCTAGGCAAGCCCGACCATTTAGACAACCTTGACCGATTAATCATAGAGGATAAATAAATATTCACAACTAAAATACCAAATTAAATGCGAAATTTCTGAAATAATTTCTAACATTCGAAACCCCAAAATAAAAAAAAATACTAATCCAGCCCACAGAATCTGGTGTGACGAACATGAGCCTCTAATACAGAATATTCACCTATCACAAGTCTATCTAGGAAAAAAAATGCGAACAAAAGGATAAAGATAGATGGGAGAGATCAAGGCTGCGAACGCCATGCAGCTACCTCGATACTCCCGGATACTGCTGCTCAGCTAAACAAATCTTCACTCACCCTGTGGTGTACCTGGATCTGCACACAAGGTGCAGGGAGTATTGTGAGTACTTCCAGCCCAGAAAGTAATAAATATAAATAAAGTCTGAGGATAAGAAATTCCAAATAAACACAAGGTAAAACTATAAATACAGTAAAACAGCGAAGACAATTATAATAATACCACGACAGATAAAGAATAAATGACAATTAAAATATGCAATGCAACACATAAACCGGTACTCTCCAGTACCCCGCTGCGGCGTGCAGCCCGCTCCATTTATTTAACGTCGACGGCGCTCACTGGGGGTGTGCAGACTCCAGGAGGGGCCCCTTACGGCCCAAGCGCAATAATAAGCCATATCGTGGAATCAAACAGGCCCTCGACCTCATATCAATATCAATATCATACCACTGCGGCGTGCAGTCCGATCCCATACTCAGTCCAAAATCACATAAGCCTTTCGGCACAATAATATAAAAATATTCAGCCCAAACTTCTTTTAAAAATATTACTTAAGTTTCTACTTTTAGAAAAATGGCTGAGTTTATAAAAACAGTGTTAAATACCAGGACTGAGTTCAATATCTAGAAATATGGTAAGAAACCAGTAAAAATAATCCCTGAAGGATTCAAGTAGTTGGCACGAAGCTCAATTATGACAATTAATCCATTTTTATAAGGATATCACAAAACTACAATCAATTAGGTAGTAATTTTATTAAGCGGGACGGACCAAGTCACAATCCCCGACGGTGCTCTACCCCACGCCCGTTATCCGGCGTGCAAGTCACCTCACATAGCACTACATTGTGCAAATTCGGGGTTTCAAACCCTCAACACAACATTTACATTTATTACTAACCTCAAGCTGGCCAAAGTCCTAGCTTGCTACGCCCTTGACTTTCGAATTAACCTCCTCGTGCGTCGAATCTGACCAAAACCACAACGAATACGTCACAATAGGCTAAGGGAACATAACCCAATCGAAAAGACTCAAAAAATATCGATAATCACGAAATTTGCAAAACCCGAGCCCCGGGCCCACTTCTCGAAAAATCAGAAAATCAACATCACCGAATTCCTCATCTCGCCACGAGTCTATACATACCAAAATCTCTCAAATCGGACCACAAATGGCCCCTCAAATCTCAAATTTAGAATTTCAAACTCAAGCCCTAATTTCTTACAATTTGGCTATACTCTCATGAATTTCAAGGATGATTCTACAATAAAATCATGTTTTTAACTCATAAAACTTACCTTCAATCGATCCCAGTTGAAACTCTCTTCAATCCCCGTCCAAAAGCTCTCAACAATGCCTAAAAATGGTGGGAAAATGGGTTGGGTTCGCGGATGAAATGTTTTAAAACATTCTGCCCAGTTCTGACATCCTTCATCGCGTTCGCGACTACTGCCTCGCAAACGCGAAGCACAACATTTAATTTTTCCAAAATTAGCCCTACGCGAACGCGAGACTAACCCCGCGAACGCGATGCTCAACCTTCCCCTCATACGCGAACGCGACCTTATTCATGCGAACGCGAAGGCCAATCATCGCTGGCCCTCTATTCCTTATTCGCGAACGCGATTGGGCTGGTGCGAACGCGAAGCACAATCCTCCGGCCTTCCGCGAACGCGGACCCTCGAACGCGAACGCGTAGAGCAAATTACCTGCCTCCCAATTTCCTTCTTCACGAACGCGTGACTCTTTACGCGAACGCGAAGAGTAAATTCTCTGCAACGCCTGAAATGAGAAATCTGCAGCTTTTTAACTTAGGAAGTGGTCCGGTTGACCACCCGAAACTCACCCGAGGCCTCCGGAACCTCAACCAAAAGCACCAACACATCATATAACATCATTCAAACTTGTTCCAATCATAAAAACACCTCAATCAACACTAAAACCATCATTTCTCACCGAATTCAAGCCTAAGTTCTTCAAAAACTTCCGAAATACGCATTCGATCAAAAACCTACCCAAATCACCTCCGAATGACCTGAAATTTTGTACACACATTCCAAATCACATAACGAAGCTGCAGCAACTCTCGGAATTCCATTCCGACCCTCGGATCAAAATCTCACCTATCAACCGGAATTCGCCAAAATACTAATTTTGTCAATTCAAGCCTAATTCTACCCCGGACCTCCGAAATCACTTTTGATCACACTCGTAAGTCACAAATCATCCCCCGAAGCTAACTGAATCATCGAAATTCATATCCGAGCCCTCTAACACATAAGTCAACGTCCGATTGACTTTTCCAAAACAAACCTTCCTTAAAGAGAATAAGTGACTCATTTCCTTCTAGAACCAATCCAAATCAACTCTAACACATCTAATACTGATACTGAAACATAAAGAAATAGAAAAAATGGGGGAAACGGGACGGTAACACACGTGACGACGGGTTGGGTCGTCACAATACACACTTATACAAATATTGTATAATTATGTATAAAATAGGTATAAGTGTGTAGATTTGTGTATAATGATGTATAATTATATTTTTTTCAATGTATAAGGGTGTATATACATTATTATTGTATAAGAGGTCTTCATGAAGGTTTGACACCTTTTTTATGTGGTAAATTTTATGTTGAAATAAAGGTTTAATGATGGCTGGAAAGTTCTTTCTAGTGTAAAATATGCATGTTGAATTTATGTACATTTAGTGCATATGTTGTATACTCATACATATGTATTATATACTAGATGAATGTTGGCCCGCGCTCGCGGGCCCAACTATAAATTTACATTGCATCAGCTGAAAACAGTTGAAATTCTTAAACAATATTAAGCGATACAATAAAATGACTATGTTTTCAAAGGAAATTCAGCATCGTAGCATTCAAGCAGTGAAAAGTCTTCTTTCCCTTCTCCAATTACATTAACAAAGATGTCCAACAAAATACTGTTGTGCTTAAATATATATACATGCAGATTAAAACACCTAATATGGGTGTGTCAACCACGAATTTGATTTTTAAAAAAAAATACATCCAGGTTATTTTCAAAGATATATCAAACCTTAAACCATACAAAGACTTTAGTTCCCCCAATGCCTATAAGCTTACTTTTTGTAAGTATATGCACCACCCCTTGAACGATACCTATATTCAGAACAAGTCTTGAACTTTATGTCACATGCTTGAGATGATTACATGAAATCAGCACCACTTCCTTAGTGGAGATGAACGACATGTGTGATTTTAAGAAGGAAGAACTCTTTCGATGCTTTTTCATTAATCATTGGTATTCATCGACTTTCTCAACACATGCTCCTATTTTTTTGCTATAAATTAGTCTTTATTCCTTTCAAATTCATGTTCATCAAAAATCTCTCAAATAATATTGTCCATTGTTTCCTCCACTTTGTTTATGTGTGCTTTTAAGTTAAGAAGGAAAAACTCTAATAATGCTTTTTTATTAGCCATTTGTATTCATCTGCTTTCTCAATACATTTGCTAGAAGTTGGTCGTTTTTTCCTTCAAATTCAAGTTTATCAGAAACATCTCAAGCAATATCGTTTAATATTTTCTCCACTTATTTCCTAAAGGCATTCACCCGATCCTGAAAACTTAAACATAAAGTCGTTCAGAGGCACATTCAGGCTAAGTGGAAATTTAATTTCATTTTCCAACAAAGAATTGACCTTAAAGATAGCTTCAGATCATCATCAAAGTTTGAATACTTTGACTCAGAAAAAGTAATCAACAGAAGCTTTCCACAAGAATTCATCTTTTATTTTCCTTGAATTCTGATTGTGCTATTTCTAAGAAGTGAATAACACGAGAGGACTTTAGACACTCTTCTGCCTCGGCCAAACTATACTATTTACAGGAGCTGCACTGCAACCAAAAAATACTTATTAGAGCAAAACAGAAAAACAAAGAAGCTTCTAGCTACATGAAAGTCAAAAAAATACATAACGATAGGAGGAAAATACAATTCTGATAAATTTTGATTTGCTATTTTCAGAAAGCGGACCTAAAATTGTAACATTCAACTAACAAAATGAAAACAACTATGCAATCTAGGAAAGTTTGAAAGTAAACATCGTGAAAAGAAATAGAGTAAATGCAAAAGAGAAACAGAAAGAAAAAAATAAAGCAGAAGAACATTGAAAAGAGAGTTGGCAGATTAATGACAATATCACCAAAAAATTTCAGCCATTAAATTTGAAAAAGTCAGAAGATAGAACTGGAAGAAAATTTAGGTGCCAAACATTTGACATTAACATACCTAAAATGGCGACAACCTACTGAGAAGATAAAGGAGACTCCTTCAGTCGGAAGGAAAGAGTAGTATGAAAACTTGATGAAGCATGTCAGAGAGATGAAAGAAGATCCTTCTAGAGTTACGTTTGAGTGTATCCGCGAGAAACAAAGCTTCTTGACTTAAGCATGCGTGACCACGTATATAAAAAAAAATTTATGATATCACCATTTTACCCTTGCATATTTGATTAAATATCTCTTTTGCCCTTGTTCGACCTGCACTTCTCATTTGGCAGAATAGTCTGTTAGACACTTGTACTTGTTGCCATTTGTCATTCCGGTCCCTATATTCAACGAAGTTTCATCTAGGCACTTACATTTGTTCAAAAGCAATATTTTAAACCCCTCTAACGCTGCGTGACTCTCAATCGCATGATGCTAGAATCCACGTCAGATAAAATTATGCTACATCACCTTTTCTTTTTAATTTACATGAAAAAGAATAACCTTCTCTCTTTCTTTTTTTTTTTTAAACTTTTGTTTTTTTCCTCTTTCTTCTTCACCATCCACTTCTCCTAATGCTATCACTGTCATCACTGCCATCATGTGAAAAATTTCTTGGCCAGCAAAAAACCACTATGAACACACTTTGATTCCCAAGTACTTTATTCTACCTCTACCTAAATACTTTATCTTACACCCTTTTTTTTTACCTTTTCTAAAACCCACCTTTGCCTAACCATACGTAGCAACCCAACTCCGTCACTTTTTTAGCCATTTTCGTCCATCTTTATTCCTTCTTTCATNNTCGGTAGCGCGGACCGCGTAAAACTGGAGCGCGGACCGCGCTTAAGATGTTCCAGAGACACCACTCTCTGAATCTCACCGACGCGGTCCGCACTGTTTTGGACCGGGGCCGCGCCTTTTTCTTACTTATTTTAACCATTTTTAAACTAAATTTATTATATTCACGCTCCTTATGCGCGTGAAATATACGCATCCTGTACAACTCAGCCATCAAGTTGCCACATTATGATCAATGGTCGAGGGGTTTAAAATATCGACTTTGAACAATTATAAGTGTCTGGATGAAACTTCATTGAATATAGGGACCGGGATGACAAATGCGAACAAGTAAAAGTGTCTACTAGGCTATTCTGCCCTTCTCTTTTCTATATAATACTAGATGAGGAAAGGCCCGTATACGGGCCCAACATTGTAATCTTAAAATTATTGTTTGTCGGTGCTCAATTAATATTTTGATAAATAAATCGATCATTGTTATATCCATTTAATAATTGATGGAGAATGATATTGAGGATCACAATTTACAATTAATTTATTTTAAAAATTTACCAAAAATTAAGCTATAAAATATAACCCGCTTAAGTTGCTCCAATTGTTAACATAAAAAGACTATGTGCAATAATACTCATTTTAACATCTGTCACGACCCAAAATCCACTAAGGATCGTAATGGCGCCGGACACTGCTGTCAGGCAAGCCAACCAAGTTACTTAATCAAATTCTCGTTTTAATACTTCTGAAATCTATGATTTTCCTTCAAGTTTAGCAATATTAAAGAATATAGTCTCAAATCAAATTTAAATGAAAAGCAGTAAATACAATACTTCAAACCATTCCAGAACCCGGTGTCACAAGTGCACGAGCATCTACTGATAAGGAAATAAAATACAACATCCGTCCGGAATACAATGGATAGGAAATAAATACAATGTACTGAGGGGGCTATACTAGCTGCGGGCCGCCTCGAATAATGCAACTCACCTAGCCCCAAATCATCCGCGCTGCTACGCCCAGAGGCTGCTAGAGATAATACCTGTGCAACAAAAATGCATAGAAGTGTAGTATGAGTACGAAATCAACGTGTACTCAATGAGTAATCCCGCCTAATCTCGAAGAAGTAGAGACGAGATGGTCAACTTTGACACTTACTAGAGGTCAATTGACAGTAATACTAAAATGTGAGGAATCATGGATTTATATAGCAGTTCTAATTCACAAAGCGAGAAGACAGGTAAACACCTTTAACAAATAATAATGGATTTTCAAGGTTTATATTTTTCATTATCTTATCAATTTATATCAAGTCATGAAAGGCAATATCAACATTTAAAATTCTTGGGAAACAATATATATATCATGCGCAAATCATGTCGAGGTCGACGGCCCGCTCCAACAGAAATGTAAACTGTGCACTGCCGAGGGTCGAACGGCACGAACCATAGATGCATCTATTTAATCTGCCGAGGCGTTCGGCCCGTTCCATAAATAAACACATACCCTGCTCGCGAATCATGCATGCGACGCAGGTACACATAGAGATACATGCTCAATTAGTCAATTAAGAACTTATCGGGAATATTTATCCAAATAAAAAATTTCTCTTCTTAAACAATTCAGAAAGTGATGTTTAATCTCCTTTTAAATTCATTTACTAATCCAAGGTGATTTAAGCAATTCAGCTATCAATAGGTTCATAAATAATCCAAGTATAACATGTTTTTGGGCCATAACTACCCGGACAATAGCATAATAGTAGCTACGCACGGACTCTCGTCACCTCGTGCGTACGTAGCCCCCGCAAATAGGAGCACATAATCAATTATTTTACCTATGGGGACAATTCCCTCTTACAAGGTTAGAAAAGAGACTCGCCTCGCTCCGAAGATCCATAACCGGCATTCCACGCCCTTCCGAAGACTCTAGTTGATGCACCAAGCTCCAAAACTAGCCAACGGTTACGCAAATCCATTAATATATGCTCAAATATTCCTTACAAACTATTCATAGCAATTCCTAACTCCGATCGAAAAATTGACAAAAATGCCCTTGGGCCACGTGCCCGGAATCCGAAATTTTTCGAAGATAAAGATTACCATAGCTTCGCTAGCTCAAATAATAATTTACTCCTAATTCCAGCTCAAATTCGTGGTAAAATCCAATTTATCAAGTTTCTAGGTTTTCTTCCAAAAGTCCCAATTTTCCCACAATTTTCATGTCTAATTCCATGATATAATCTTGTATTTAACTTAGAAATGAGTAGGAGTAACTTACCTTAACATAGATGACGAAATCCCTCCTTGAAGCTCTCCAAAAATCGCCCCAAGTCATGAAAATATGAGAGAAGATGGTAAAAATCCCGACTTTAAACAACCCTTCTGCCCCAGCCTTTTCGCACCTGCGGTCTATTGACGCTTCTGCGGTTCCACAGGTGCGGCCGCTCTACCCTAATCTGCGGTCCTTCCAGGCCCCCCCCCCCTTATTTCCGTTCTGCGACCCTCTACCGCAGATGCGGCTCCTCGACCGCATCTGCGGCCCCCTTCACTTTGGTCCAAACCGCATCTGAGGCTCCCCTGGACGCATCTGCGGCTCCGCACCTGCGGCCCATTTTTCGCAGGTGTGGTTATGACAGCAACCAGCAACCTTAGCCCTTCAAAAATTCCATTTTCGATCCGTTAACCACCCGGAATCCACCCGGGGCCCCCGGGACCCCAACCAAACATACCAACCAATTCCAAAACACATTACGGACTCGCTCGAGGCCTCAAATCACATCAAACAACGCTAAAATCATGAATCGACCTCCAATCCAAACTTAATGAACTTCAAAAATTCACACTTCTATTTTTGATGTTTAAACCTATCAAATCACGTCCGATTAACCTCAATTTTGCGTACAAGTCATATTTGACATTACTGACCTACTGCAACTTCCGGAATCGGATTCCGACCCCGATATCAAAAAGTCCACTTCCGGTCAAACTTCTCGAAAACCTTCAAATTTCTATCTTTAGCCAATGGCTCCAAAACGACCTACGGACCTCCGAATTCACTTCCGATCGCGCTCCCAACTCCAGAATCACCATACGGAGCTATTCCTAGACTCGGAATCCCAAACGGACATTGATAACACTGAAATGCCCTTCAAGCCAAACTTAAGAAATTTCTTCCAAAATGCTAACTTCCACAATAGGCGCCAAAACGCTCCCAGGTTATCCAAAACCCGAACCGGGCATACGCCCAAGTCCGAAATCATCATACAAACCTGCTGGAACCTTCAGATCCTGATTCCTAGGTCGTTTACTCAAAAATCCAATCCTAGGTAATTCTTTCAACTTTAAGCTTCCGAAATGAGAATTCTCTTTCCAAATCAACTCCGAACTTCCCGAAATTCAATTCCGACCACGCGTACAAGTCATAATACCTGAAATGAAGCTGCTCATGGCCTCAGGCTGCTGAACGACGCGCTAGAGCTTAAAACGACCGGTCGGGTTGTTACATTCTCTCCCACTTAAACATACGTTCGTCCTCGAACGTGCTGAGAACTACACTGAAGTAGTCAGAAATCACTGTTTAACTTCTCATGCACCTTCTCGTGCTACCACAACTCAATTGAGCACATCAGCTCGATCAATTCTAAAGATATTCCCTTTTATTCAAGCAAATAAGCCTTACAGCCCAATTCTAACATCCTGAATTCTATGCCCGACCTGTTTCCAACATAAGATCACCATATCAATCACTACACGCTGTACCCAAACATGGCTGCATAACTCTGCTGAATTCACACCTAGCATCACTTTACTCACCGGACCACAATAACATTTTCTGATCAACTTAGTCAAAATTCCACGAATCTGATGCTCCCATTGCACCCCATGACATACACAGGTCTTACTCTAACTCTTACAATGCCAATGTACAGAAATTCATAATCAACTGCCGAGTCAACCAATCATTGAGTCTATACTTCTGACAAGAAACATTACCTCATTCCGAACCAAATAATGATCTTTGCTCCTTAATATATTTCACGTAATCAGATTGCACTGATCCTAAATCCAACAATCTCGTCTCACCCAGTACGAACTGCTCAGGCAATAAGCCACCCCGACATGACCAGAAGTCTCCTATGATGCCACAATGTGTCAATAGGCTACCAATTAGAATGAGATACAAAAAGGAAAATGAACTCTAAAAAGGAAATTTCAATTACCCCGCTCGCAAATCCTACATGCGACGCGGGCGCATAGCTAATATGAGTTTCCCTCATTGAAATAGGAAACAAAACACATAAAAACAGATACGGGAAACTGTACTGAACATCACACTGTTGCGGCGCGGAACACGATCCGAGCAATCACAACCATGGCGGCGTGCCACCCGATCCACACAACATAACTATGGCGGCGTGCCACCCCGATCCACACATGGAACTCACATAAGGAGGTGTACATCGAGCTAAATTGCTCGTTACAACAAAATACTGAATATCAGTCATAAACACGCTAAGTGTATAATACTATTCCCTGGGGAGACATATAACGTTATATTCCACCAACTCAAGCATAACTGGCCTAACATAGAGCCCAAATTCACACTTAAATCTGTCCACCGACCTCAAGTCGATCCTGATCATATCAAACTAAACCAATAACCTTTCAAAGGTCCATACTAACTTCCCTTTTCCCTTAACACACAAGACAACTATCACAACAGGAGAAATCCTCCTCAGTCCACAACTCCATAAACTGAGTGCCCTCCAGGCATCAATTCTCAATTTTAACGAAATCACTACAACCTTCATACTTGGTTTAAATCTTTAATCGATCAAGTGACTACATGCCACATTTGTACAATCTCCCTGTGGGACACACTCCCACAACCTACCATAACAAATAACTGGGTCTTACCTCCAAACCACCGGTCGCACTAACGCTGAAAATCGATCAAGAATCGTTAACCAGGATGCAAAGCCTTTTTCACGAAACACCAATCTCAGGTGATGCTGAAGACAATACCAACTTACCTTAAACATCGAAACTCCTTTCCTGCTCGTCTGAGCTTGTGACATCCTTGCCCACACCGAACTGTTACCTTGATCTTCACTGCAAATTCCATACCACTCACTGCACTTAACAAGCCAGTATACGATAGAACTCGTTTTTCATCATAGCTTCGGAACCACTGTTAGATTTACACTTCATCATATAAAACTTTACACTTAACTCACTTCAGGAGGACCATAGCAACACGCAGGTGAATTCTCATGACCGTAGAATATGCAAATCTCTAAGTAGTGGTCTAAACCACCATAGCCCTTCCGGGATCCACCTTCACATAACAGGCCATAACAGCGGAATACCTCTGAATAACTTCAATCACGGCGGTCGACAAGACTCACACGTAGCGCCACAATTCACTTGCATAATTCGCTGACGGAACCGATTACTGCCACCAATATGCTAATTCAACCAGGGCTAAGCATTCTATCTTCTTCCAATTTATCCTTGATTGCCTTAGAAATAATAATAACTCCATTCAACACATAACACCCTCCATCTGCACTCACCCCGAGTGACCTTGAATCACGAGACCGTGTTGTCTCCAATCCCACGAACCATTTCGTACCTCCCAATTGCTACATCGCAAGTCAAAACATCATAGAACATTCTGTGCCTCTTCTCATAGGTTGCTATTAAGCTTGATTCTTAACTGTACCTATAGGCTCGAAATCATTAGGTATCACACTTTATCTTTTGAGTTCACTAGGACCGTTACTGAGAGCCACCCGCTACGACTTGGCCCCGAATATAACCAGCTACCTGAATCTTTTAACACAAGAATGCCCTCTCAACGAAGCACCCAGCAGAATCACTTCCTTTGAAACCTGCATCCATACAAGGCATAAATCCTGAATCCTTCCCCAAGTCTGAACATGAGCCAATAGGGCCAACCATAGCATGCATTCAACAATTCATTCGCTCAAATTACCACTTATGGTCTTTTCCCGTAGCTGTAATAACCCGTCAATATGCTAATAACCAGAAACCTCGCAAGTAGTTAACCATGCAACCCAATCATAGGCGGTGGGACTCTCCCACTTAGCTTGAAGCCATTATTACACAACTCTGGCATTCACCAGGACTCTTTATCTCTTATTGACGTAACCTTGCGCAATCAACCGCCAAAATTCTCAGAATCTTGCTGTAAAACCCCTTTTTATACTCTAAATCATCAACCACATTCGCACGATCGATCTTTTTGCTGCTTAACCAATAGAATTCTTCGCAGAAGCTTCGCCAACTATGCGATCGCTAACCTGCTCTCCAAGAATAACCCACCCGAGTCCGAGCTCACTCTCTAGCTGCACAAGTCCATTCACCCCTCGTGGACATCAATTAAATTTGCGGCAACATCCTCCCAATTCAAAGCTGTGTTGTATCCTTCTTCTTCTCTGGCAGTTCCTTCCCATTATATCAAATCTCCTACCGCATAATAGCCCATGCTCGAAATTAAATCTGTAGACCTCAATCACCAAATCACTAAAGTTCCCAAATCGATCCAAACTCTCCTTAAGGCGCGTAGTCATCCTACTGCCAAGCCCATATGCAACATCCGCCACTCTCCCACTTCGGGCAAACTCGATTCTTTATTCAACCAACCGACCTGCGCTTCTTATACCTGGCCTTCTAGAAGTTTTAATCACCACCGGACACTTCCCACATGTCCTTCCTCATACTTTGCTGCCCAATTGTTGCCTTAATTAAAATCTATCTTCGTAGCACTTGAACCCACAAATCGCTACCGACTTAAACCTTTCTGAAAATCTTCTTCCTCGAGCCGTCGACATTAGAAACACCGATTCAATCCTGAACTATCGCACCCTGCGATAACTGACAGCCGCATTTTCAATACTATTTAATAATAGCCCCCCCCCCCCAAAGGCAAATTGTAGAAGGTCATAACACCAGCGAGCTTAGTACGTTCAATAAGGACAATGACACCTCATCGTAGAAGAAAAACTCCACCACACTCACAAATACCAAGTCTCGATACCCCATCAACCCAAACCTGAACACTCTCAGCCCGATTGCCTTTTCCCCGCCGGGAATAAAATACCGAATCTCTAAATCATGCACTGAGTAAACTTCCCATCAAGTCATTCACCGCCCCGACAAGTAGGCAAATGTCCTACCATCATATCAATACTGCAGAACAATAGTTCATAAGCATCATGGCAACTGCCTAGCCTCAGAGACCTCAGAAGTACCTCTACTGGGCTGAAACAATAAAATATTCTTCCATAAAGCGACGATAATAATCCGATCAGCTATACCGGGAAAAACATCCCGTATCACATCTGTAGTACCATTACGGTTCTTCAATTTTCGATTTATAGCAAGCGGTTCGCGTCGCGTAAGATTGAGTAGGAATGAGTTAAAGGCATACGCCTCCAAGGATCAAATCGCACGATAAGGAATCAAGAATGGAAGTACTCCTAACAGTCCTGCAGCCTCCTGAGGATAAGTACAGACGCCTCTGTACCGATCCGCGAGACTCTACTAGACTTGCTCATGACTCGTGAGACCCAAGGAACCTAGTGCTCTGATACCATGTTGTCACGACCCAAAAATTTCTTACTCTCAACCTTTATTTATGTTTATTACTCTCTGGGTTGGAAGTACTCACATTACTCCCTGTACCTTGTGTGCAGATCTAGGTGCACCCACTGAGGCTGAGTGAGGATTTCTCTGCCGGGCATCATATCTGGGAGCATCAAGGTAGCTGCATGACGTCCGCAGTCCTGATCTTCCCATCTAACCTATTTGCTTTATTTCCGCATTTCTTTAGAGCAATATGTAGTAGGTTGGCACCCGTGTATTAGAGGCTCAGACTTGTGACACCGGATTCTTCGGGCTGTGTAGTAGTATTTCTACTTGGGTTTTCCGCGTGTTTTAATTATATTTCAGAGTTTCAGTATTATGACTTAGTAATTATTTGTGTTAATTGAATCATGAACTGTATAAAAAGGGTTAAGGTTGTTGAACTGGTCGGGCTTGCATAGCAGTGTGTTGGGCGCCATCACGACCGGGGTTGGGGTCATGTTCAGTTCTGAAAAGAAGTTCATAAAACTCTTAGGCAACGGGTAGCCTCAGATAATCAAGGAAATGGTGCTGCTAATTGGAAGCGATTTAACGAGAGTATGTGTCTCAGAAAAAGGGTAATGTGATTAAACTGATGATACTTCGGTAGTATTGCGGCATTTTCTTGTTGGATCAACCGATGGTATTCGGGTTTGCTTGGTGGCACAGGAAATTTTAAAGTATCTATCGTGGAGTGATGGGGTATTTAAGGCGTGGTATGCGTTCGGACGGCAAAAATTGGGATCAGGTATGATGATTCGTGTGCTATATGGAGTTGGAGACTGGGAGTTCTCATGTACAGGCTATGTCGTGGTTGTGGATCGTGTGTATTCGGCACCGTTTAGCGGCAATCGGGATTTGGAGGCTCGAGTGGATCTTTATTTGCTGGTATGTTAGATTTTGGATGTGATGTTGAAATTCAGACTGGTTGTCTTAG
>NC_031996.1:39075283-39254290 GCF_001879085.1 Nicotiana attenuata
GTTTTTAAAATTACTTTTGAATATAAAACTTTTAGGTTTGAAACCGCCTTCAAATAGTGTGAATACATGAAAACCTTTAATTTTATTTTTTAAATTGTGTTAAAATAGTATGGGTAAATACGAAAATCTTGTAAATATTTATCTATAATTTTTTTTGTTGCTTTATTATTTAAAAATTAAATTTACTTTTTCTGTGAAAACTTTTAGTTGACTGAAACAAAAATTAATAATTTTATCAAATGAGAAAAACATTCAAAATGAGTATTTGCATGGAGTAACTCTATGCAAAAGTAGTCTTATCAACACTACATTTAAACTTTTAAAGGAGGTTGTGGTCAAGGGAATGTGGGGTCCACGTATATCAAGAAGGACACAATTTACATTTAAGAAATGTAAACAATATAATAATTTTTTTCGAAATGACATATATGCCCTTGGTTGACCATCTTTCCTTTTCTATATAATAGATAAATATTGTATAAATATGTATATAAGTGTGTATAATTATATATATATACGAGCATATAATAATGTATTTACATTGCATTCCAATGTACAATTGTGTAGAAATATATATATACATACTATATAAAATGACAATATACTCCTTTTTTTGGTAAATTTCGGACAAAAATAAGGCAAAGAGAGGGAGAAAAAGTAAGGATTTAAAACCACGTGATGAGTTGACTTTTTGTCAGATAGTCACATTAATCTGGAAGAGAAAAAAACAAATAGGAGAAATCGGAAAAAGAAAAAGGAAAGAGATCATTACGAGATTGATGTCAGGCGATAATATCAGTCAGGCAATAATATTAGAGGGCTTCATTGGCTATACGGATGAAAACTTAAAATGATGGTTACGCGAATGAAAAGCACATATGTGAGTTGTACTTATGTGAAATTATCCCTTTCTAAAACCATTATTTCAGAACTAATTTCAAACATTTGTAATTGTTTTCCGCGATCACATGCTAATAGGAGTACCAACTTCTGAAAACCAAATCCCAAAGGGGACATAAATTATAAATTAGCAACTGAAAAGTAAACTAATAATAATAATTTGTCAAAAGATTCAAAACTATATAAAGTGACCCGACATTAATTATTTTAATTTACTTCTCTGTGTAACGAATATATACCAAACATATGAATAGTAGGGTGAATTAGTTGACTACAAAGACCAATAGAAGTCTATGTAGTTGGATTAAAAAATTTAGTTACTGATACTATGGGTCCATTAAGAGGAGACTCATCAGCTTCAAATGAGTTCCTTATTGAAATTAACAAAATAGAACGTTAATTATTTTGAAAATATTCTTCTTCTTCTTCTCTTTTTTACTACTAATATATAAAAGAGGATAAGCAACTGAGGGTCAACATGCCTGCTTGGCACCTACAGAGCGTTTTGGTAATTTCAGTTATAATGAAGCAATATGATTGCTTAAAAATGAACTTTACTGTAACTTCAACATAACTTTTGAGTGTTTCGACTAAATTGCCCCTGGACTTATGTCATCAACCATCACCCCACACTTTTCTACCCTCTACTCCCTCTCGTGGGCCCCATGTCCCAACCCACCCAATTTTCTCCCTAATAGTTCACTATGCACCTTTTAATATCTATGTGAATTTTTACTTTAATTATCTCAAAAGTGTACTTCTTTTATTGGTTCTTTCTTGGCAACTAAACTATTTTTTTTCCCACAATAATTTACACAAAAAGATTTATAGTTTAATAAAAGCTAATGTAACTTGTGAAATTATAGTTATTTTTGCTGATAATTTATTTTCGTTTAAAAAGTATTTCTCATTAAAAGTATCCCTATTAAATTTATTGGCATCAATTGTATTGAGTTATCTCTTACATTGCATATATATTGTCTGTCAACATCAAAAATTTTAGTTCATTCTTGAAATCTCACATGATCAAGCAACTAAAAAAATGAACATTATTTATTAGTCTATCTAGAAGACATATAAAAAGAGCATTTTAAATTTATAGTAAAGCATAATATTTATTACTAATTACGTCATAAGGAAGAATAAAGAAGAAAAATATACAATAAATCGTAAATTACTATAATATACGTATGCAGTAGAAAAATGAAAGCAGAAAAGTATGCAATAAGAAGGGGAAAAGGGGATGAAGGAGTACGCGCAATTGCATTCGCAGCAAGAAGACTCTATAGATAAAACAATAAGAAGGGTTAGAAAGATTCACAGTAAGAGAAAGCATGCAGTAGGTAGGGAAAAAAGGTAGAAAGAGTACCGGGGCTAGAATTATGAGCAAGAAGTACATTATGAGAGACAAAATCGAGGAGGAAAAGAGTTTATAAAAATAATATATTTAAAAAGAAAAAAAAATAAGATTTGAACTATCATATAGTATATCATTACCGTTAATTCTTTATCGCCTTTGATAATTGCAAAATGTATTTACCTCATTTTAATTATGAATAATTTCATATGGACTACGTAATTAAATGTAAAGACAAATCTGTTAAATTGCATAATTACATTAAACTACACTCAAATTCAATTACATAAAACCTTTTCAAACAAGCTCTGAGAGTTTAAATATTTGAGCTTCAAATTATTGGGCTCGTGCTTGGCACGGGCTAACTACGACTAGTTTGTTATTATAAAACTAATGGATAATAATATAAAAATGGAACAACGGATCAAACATTTGAATATCTAGGTATCTCCTAGAGAAACTCGAATGTCTAAGTATCTCCTAGAAATGCACGGAGGGAGAGAAAAAATAGCCCAATGACAGCGAACAAAGAATAAGGCCAAAGAACGTACTATCGCAAGCAATGGTTTTATACACAATTAGTAATTAGAAGCGCTCGCACATATTGCACGTTGGCCGCTTCTTCTTCATCGTTTTTACATTTTTGGCGTATTTTTGAAAGAATCTCTTTTTAGTGATCTTTACTATCTTGAGTTTGATTGTTAAGTTCCACAATTGAAATATAATGATTTTAGTTCCCCAACATCTTCTAGTATGCAGAACCAAGTGGATGAACCATTTTTCTATTGTTCCGGCAAATGTCAAGCAAAATTCCTTTAAAACTTGCTATGTCTAAATGTATATTCTTGGATATTCATACTTGTAACTTACAGTGATTCATAGTTGACGTTTTCGGTGAATCTACATTTGACTAGCAGATTTTATTTTCTGGTTTCAATAGGTAAAAATTGAAAAAACAAAGAGTATATTTTCGATTTTGGAAATCTGATTGATAGCTTATTAGTTATTATTAGGATATTTTTGTAAAGTGAAAGATTCTGTTGAAATCATAAATCACTTATATGTTATCTAGAAACTGCTCATATATTATTTATGATCGCCTAAGTAATTTCCGGTTATAACATAAGTGATCGAATATTCATTCATACGAGTAATCTTATTATTTATTTTAGTTTTATCAAAAGTTTACTTAATTATAAAATGTTAAAATAGTAAAACAGTTATTCATGAATATCACGTGAATATTTCATATTACAGCAATTGAATGAACTCCATAGACATTCCAATAGCATGTTTGACCAAACTTCTCAAGAGATCAAAAGTGCTTTTTTCCCCCTAACTTGAGGTGTTTGGCCAAGTTTTTTGGGAGAAAAAAGAACTTTTGGGAAGAAGCAAAAGTAGTTTCTGAGAAGCAGAAAAAAGTAGTTTCTTACCAAAAGCAGAATCAGAAGCAGTTTTAACTTTTCTTCTTACCAAAAATACCCTTAACAAAATATAGTATATACCAATATAACCATTAAACCTAATATTTATGATATTAATGTATAAGTATTTCTTCTTACTTTTAGGATAGCTTTATAATATATAGTTTTAGGGTGGATGCTTTTATATTTGTTGAATGGTTTTTAATTTTAACTTATATTAAAAGAATTAAGTACTTTTTTATTTTATTTTCATATTTTACTTAAATAAAATGAAAAGATTTAATTAGTGCTTGAAATAACAAATTTTGGAGACTATTTATTTACTTAAAATATTAACTATTAAGTAAATCTATTTATGTCTTTATTCATAATTTGATACTTAAAAGCACTTTCTGAAAAGTTTGGCCAAATACAAATTATTTCTCAAAAGTGTTTTTCGGAGTGATTAGCTAAACACAAACAACTTCTCTCTAAAAGTACTTTTAAAAAAAAACACTTCTCAAAGCATGGCCAAACAAGCTACAAATACTAAGGCTGTATGGTGGGCCGGGCCCAGGCCTAAATGGGCTAAATGGGCCTGGGCTTAGCGGTCCCGGGCTCTGGCGGTCCCGGGCTTCGTGGGCTCAACGGGTAGGACCAGCCCGTGACGGGCCTAAGCCCATATGGTCCTGGGCTAAATGGGTCGGGCTCGTGGGCTTAGCGGGCCTAACGGGCTTTTTTTATTTTCGGGTTTTTTTTTAATTTTTTTTATTTAGGGCAATTTCTTGTAAACCATATGTGTATGTATATATATAAATTGCTCTTATGCATGGCTATATAAATATATGTAGTATATATAATATAGAAATCTAATTATTAAAGTGTTTGACGAAAATATAAAATAACAAATCAATAGTAAAACTAAATTGGCATGCATAATAAATTAATAACAAAGTACAACATGAAGCATAAATACGTCTAATAATTTTAAAATAACACAAATTGTTGAAAAATCTTAAAGACGAATTTGCGGATAAATACCCTCAACACAATACTTTATATGCCTCCTTAAAATGCCTGTGGTACACCCTGAATGAAAATTTAAGACTCATCCACAGTTCTTGCACTTTAATATTTGGCCTTCTTCATTTTCTTCAAGCACTTCATAGTATTGCGACACAAATAAGCGCACTCTTTCCGAACGAGGCATGATTTAACTTGAAAATTGAGATTGAGACTTGAAGTCTTGAAAATTGGAGATTGAGAGATTGAGAGAAATTTAGATTGAGAAATGAGTATTGAGTATTGAAATGAAGAAGAGGGAGGGGGGTACTTATAGTGTTAGAGAAGGTTAGTTTTGTAAATTGGAAAAAAAAATGGCTATTTGTGCAATTAATATGACCGTTGGTGGTCATTGGGGGTGGGGCCCTCATTTTGAAAAATCTTGTTTTGTAGTATATATAGTACTACTTCTTCATGTAAATATAATATATATAGTATACTAGTATAGTATACTAGTATAGTGTACTATATATTGTATGTTATGTATATATATTCCCTTATATATTTTCTTGTAGTATATATTGTATGTTATGTATATATATTCCCTTATATATTTTCTTGTAGTATATATTGTATGTTATGTATATATATTTCCTTATATAATTTGTTGTAGTATATATTGTATGTTATGTATATATATTCCCTTATATATTTTCTTGTAGTATATATTGTATGTTATGTATATATATTCCCTTATATAATTTGTTGTAGTATATATTGTATGTTATGTATATATATTCCCTTATATATTTTCTTGTAGTATATATTGTATGTTATGTATATATATTCCATTATATAATTTGTTGTAGTATATATTGTATGTTATGTATATATATTCCCTTATATATTTTCTTGTAGTATATATTGTATGTTATGTATATATATTATAGCTTATAAATAATTGCAAGTTAAAGACAAAAAAATATTGCGAAGAGATATTCAAGGCCAAGGGTATGTTTTATAATTTTTATTACCAAAAATGGCATATCTTTCTTAGTCTTCTTCCCCCCAATGGAATGAGCACAACAAGGTACTAATACCACCATTAAAAGGAAAAAAAACTAAAGAAGATATGCCAAAGTACAAGTTACACCATAATCTACATTGTATCTCTAACAAATCTCATAAATCCTTCAAGGTTCGGAGGAGGTTCCGTTGGTGGTGGCGGAAAAGAAGCTTGTTCATCACCGCTTCCGGGCGAAGCAGCATCCTCCGCAAGTTCCGCTATCATTTCTTCATAAGCTTCGTCTATCTCCGGTTGTGATTCTGCAAGTCCAAAGTTTCTTCTTTCCGAGCGGATCCAATCTCTGAATAGTACTGATTTTTCCAAGCTCTCCCTCATAGACGCTCTATGATCACCTATTTGAAGTCTTGCTTGACTGAAAGCGCTCTCTGATGCAACTGTTGAAGCTTGAATAGATAAAATATCCCGAGCCATCCTTGCAAGAACCGGAAAATGTTTTTCCCTTGCCTTCCACCATTCCAAAAGATCAAAGGTGCCGTCTGGATTCTCCTTTTCAAGTCCCTGCGACAAATAAACTTGAAGCTCATTTAGATGTGAAGTCTCATCAAAATTATCACCTTGAGAACCCCTAAACTCCGTCCAAGACTTTAAGTGCTTTTAGGCCCGCAGCTCTTTTAGATGATTGTGAACTAGACGAAGTAGAGGCTGGAACATTTGGCCTAGCATGATCTAACGCAAGTTGATAAGCATTATAAATTGTTTGAGCATTTATTTTAATTGAGGCTTTTGCCTCTGCAAGTGTAGAAAATTCCTCAACTGAAAGATCTAAAGCCTTATAAATATTTGAGTACAAAAGTGAGGACCTCTAATTTCATTGTAGAGAGTTTTGCACTAAATTAGGGGTTATGGAAAAATATTTTTTAAACTTTTTTTCATTAGTTTAGCAAGTTTATATTTCACCACCGAAAATTCAACAAACAAATCACATAGTGCTGCAATATAAACTAAACAATTTGAAATAGTAGGATAATATTGTCCAGAAAATGCATTTGTAAGCAATTTGAAAATGTTCTAAAAAATCTATAAGAATTTTGACATTCGTCCAATCTTGATTTGTAAGGATTTCATCATCATCCTCACCACCAACACGAGCATTAAACGTTGCATTAATTGGGTTTCTATATTCATATGCAACTACTAAACTTTCGTACATATAATTCCCATCTAGTTGGACAAGGTTTAGGAACCTTTCTTTCTCTAAGGCCAAATTCATCACATTTTTTAAAATACTCTCTAAGTCTACTTCTACAGGTTTAAATAAAAAAGCCAATTAAGAGCCATTCTAACCTTTTCAATTTCTAAATTTAAAATTCTCATACCATCACCGACGATTAAATGGTAAATGTGACAAATACATCTCACATGGAAACAATTACTAAATGCAGGATTTAGTGTTGTTGTAAGTATGCCTATAGCACTAGTGTTACTAGAAGCATTATCCATAGAAATTGCCATTATTGTATCTTCTAATGCAAAAATATCTACAAATATCTGCAACGGTGTTAGCAATAAACTTACCTGTGTGACGTGAATTAATTATTCTATACGCAATAATGCGTTTTTTGCATTATCCACTCCTCGTCTATCCAAGACTTGTAACAGTTAGATAATCACAGTCATTATTACTTCTACCAATATTAATAGTAATAGAAATCCGATTAGTTATATGAGTAAATAAATACCGCAAATATTGTTCATATTCATGTTTATATTTATAAATATCGCTCTTAACTGTTGCGCGAGGCCAACCTTTACAAGTAGGATTAAAAACTTTTCTAATATAATGCACAAAATTAGGGTTAGAAGAAAAAAGTATATGGTAAGCACATAACGGTAACCATCTTTGCTAATTCTTCACGATCTTTATTAGGATCGTAATATAAAATACCACCGGTCACAGTGTTAATTCCTGGTTGAACTAGATTTGAACCTGTACTAGGGTTAACCGCAGTATCTACACTTGTCCCCTCTTACTGCGCTTTCATTTGTAAATATTTAACTTTTTCTCTAGGGTGTGTTTGTATGTGCCTAGCCAAACTACCCGTACCGCTACGGTCTCCAGTATATTTATGCGCCAGCAATTTCCCACAAGTTTTACACTTAGCCTTATTTTGTTCTCTTACTTGAGTAAAAAAATTTCAAACAATTGATGTTTCGAGGAGTTTAGAAGGCTGTCTATTAAAAGTAGGGGTTTCTACAGGTGGGTCGGGCGGGGCATCAGTTGGGTTATTAACAGGACTAGTAGGTGTATCATCTAAATCCGGTTGGGTTTCATCTACATCCTCATTTTCCTCATCATTTTCTAAGATAGTTTCATTAGGATAAAGAGCATTCATAACTTCTTAATTTAATTGTTGACCTGGTGCAACATTATGGCAAAATTCACTATCGGAAAATTGAAAACAAGGGTTATCACTATCAAGAATAATAGGAGCAACAGGACGGGTAACAGGTCTGGGTCGGGGAGCCGGGGGAAGGGTAGTAGGTTGGAGACTACTTTCACCAATTTTAGCTTTTCCCTTACCACCAAATATTTTTTTCAAAGAAAATGCCATATTAATTACAATTATGCAAACTAAACACACAAAAATATATTGTTAAAACTTAAGAGTTGGAACGAGTTTACCGAATTGCCGAACAGCTTCTTGAAAATTGAAAATCGTTGAAGACTTGAAGACTTGAATACTTCAATTCACCAACTTCACAATTTTTCACGAAATTGCAATAATAAAATAAGCAATTATAAAAGAGAAATTAGATATAGATTGAGAGAGATTGAGAGAGATTGAGATAGATTGATGAATTGGTGAGTAAAAATGAAAGAATGAGGGGGTATTTATAGTTGAGAATTGGGAAAAAGTGTAATTATATAAAGTTTGGGGTTAAAATAAAGTTTGGGGGCCAAATGGCTATTTTTTAAAGTTCCAAACGGTTGAAAATTAAAGGCCAACGGCTAGATTTTAAAATCTGACCGTTGGTCTTTTTAAAAAAAAAAATTTTTTTTTTAAAAAAAAGAGCCGTTGGAGCCCGTTAGGACCGTTAGGCCCGGTTGAACCGGCCCAGGACCGCCTGCCGGTCCCGGGCTTAGCGGTCCCGGTCTCGTGGGCCTCATGCAAGGGACCAGCCCGCCACGAGCTTTCTACACCATCAGGGACCGGCCCACCAGGACCGGCCCGCCGGGACCATTTAGCCCGTTAATATCGCGGGCCCGGTCCGATCCCGGTCCCAGACCGGCCCACAATACAGCATTGACAAATACTAGTAATTATGGGCGATTTCAAACATAACACATGCGATCTTGAAATTTTAACTTGGGTTGATCAATTGCCTCGTCGGCTCCGTCCTCAACTCTTCAAAGTTTCTATATTCTTTTCTTCCCCGAAAGGCCTTAACATCGGGAAGAAAATTAAAATAGCTAAAAAATATATAATCTCCTCAATAAAAGAATAAAATAGTGCAACAACTGATATTATTGGAGATAAAGAAAAAATTTAGAACTCATTATAAGAAACTCACTCACCTTAATTTCACTGTCTTCATTGTTATTGTTCGTCGTCATTAGTATATATTTTTGGTTTTTCGATTTCTCCGCTGTAAAAACCTTCATAAACAATGTTGGATTACTTCTTTGGATTCCATCATTTCAACTTCTTGTTAGTAAAAGAATGAAGAGGAAAACTCCTTCCAATATACCAATGTTAAAAAGACGCAATTATATCAAACTATAACTTAGGTGATCACCATATATACATGGATGATTATCCAAATATATCACAGGCAATTACATTAAAAGTCAGAATTCTAAAATTGTAACCAACCATGTTATGAGAAAAGATAATAACCGAAAAAATCAAGAAGAAGAAGAAGAGTAATAAATAGTGAGTTTGTGCGTAAGACTGATTTTTTAAAGTGTAATCTTTTTAAAAGTCTGGTATGAAGTTGATAGCCATTTGAATTTCTTATTACCCATGCCCAACTATAGGAGGAACTTTGTGATACTATATGCAATCTGACAGCAGTTAACGCATCAACATGTAATATAACTTTATTTATTAACATGTATGTTTGCTAGTACTGAATTGCGTTCATTAAATTGGAACATATATATATTTTTCAACCATGTACATAATTAGACGGAATAAATTAAGTGTTCTTGTAACACCCCGGGGAAAAAAAAATTAAAGTGTTTTAAGGCAATTAAGAAGATTGACGTATGCTAATTAATTATATTGATTCGCGTATAAACGAGGATTAATAATATAAAGGATATCAATGATCATGGTAATATGTGTACAATGTGTATTAAGCATGATTTGTGATCTAAGAAGAGCCCTAAGGCTAAGTCAAGTTGGAAACTATAGGATGGGCTAAAGTTTCGAATGAGTTTGCACAAGACCTAACTTGTAACGACCCGGCCGGTCGTTTCGAGAGTTGTAGCCTCGTTCCCCCATGTTCTGCTTCTTTTGTGTTCTACAGCTGTGTTGTCACTTACCGGATTAGTTGGTTTGGGTCCGGAGTAGTTTTGGAGTGAAATTGAGGCACTAAGTCTCTTAGTTGAAAGCTTAAGTTGGAAAAGTAAATCGGATATTGACTTATGTGAAAACGACCTCGAATTTAAATTTTGATGGTTCCGTTAGCTCCGTTAGGGGATTTTGGACTTAGGAGCGCGTCCGGATTGTGATTTGGAGGTCCGTGGTAGAACTAGGCTTTAATGGCGAAAGTTAGAATTTTGGCGATTTGGAAAATTTTGATATCGGGGTTGGATTGGATTTTCGGAAGCTGGAGTAGGTTCGTGGTGTCATTTCTGACTTGTGTGCAAAATTTGAGGTCATTCGGACGTGGTTTGGTAGGTTTCGGCATCGTTTGTGGAATTTGATAGTTTAGAAGTTCTTAGGCTTGAATCCGTGTGAAATTCGTGTTTTTGATGTTGTTCAAGGTGATTTGATGATTTGACTAAGTTCGTATGATATTGTGGGACATGTTGGTATGTTTGGTTGAGGCCCCGAGGGCCTCGGGTTGATTTCGGGTGATTAACAAAACAAGTATGAAGTTTGAAGGATTGCTGAAGTTGGCCTAGTGCTGGTGTAATCACACTTGCGAGGATGTTGCCACAGGTGCGATGATCGCAGGTGCGGTGAGGAGGCGCAGATGCACAGTTTGTGCTGGCATGGGGAAAACTGCAGATGCAAGGATGGGCCGCAGATGCGGAGATGGAGGATTTGGACAATTTCGCAGAAGAGGACCAAGGGTCGCAGAAGCGATTCCACAGGTGCGAGACCTGGAGCGCAGATGTGAGCCCAGTGTTTTAAGTGGCTTCTACAGAAGCGAGATTTTTACCGCATAAGCGATAAAGAGACTGTATGTGCGATTTTGCTGGATAGAAGGTATAAATAGAACACTTTGGGATTATTCATCATTTTTTATCTCGGATTTTGGGGATTTTGAAACAATCACCGAGGTAAGGTCCTTGTGCTTATTTATCTTTAATAATGGTGTTTCTCCACTGATTTTACACCTAGTTTGTGAGTCTTTGAGATGAAACTTGGGAGATTAGGGCTTGAGAATTGGAGAGTGGGTTTTGGGGATTTGGACGGGCAAATGATGTCGGATTTTGATGAATTTAGTATGGTTAGACTCGTGAGTGAAAGGGCTTTCGGGTTCTATGACTTCTGTCGGATTTCGAGACGTGGGCCCGGGGGTCGGGTTTGAGTCGATTTCGGATTTTGGCTCTAATTTAGTAGTTTTCTTGTGGAATTGATCCCTTTAGCCTTTATCTATTGTTTTGTATTACTTGTGGCTAGATTCGGGACGGTTGGAGGCCGATTTGAGAGGCAAAGGCATCACGGAGTAGGATTTTGCTCGGATTGAGGCAAGTAACGGTTATAAATCTAGTCCTGAGGGTATGAAACCTCGGATTTTGTGTCGTATGACTATTTTGAAGGTGACGCACATGCTAGGTGACGAGCGTGCGGGCGTGCACCGAAGGGATTGTGACTTGGTTCGTCCCGTGAGACTGTAGAATCGAATAGCCTACTGTTTACTATGTGTTCCCTTTATTTTTATGGAAATTGACTGCACTTTATGTTAGAAACCATATTTAGGCCTTATGATATCACTGTTGAGACCCGTGAGGTTGTGTACTTGCTGAATTAACTGTTGTTTGTTGTTTCGTTCACAGTCATGATATTACTTGCGTATTTTACCTCCGTCCTTTCCTATTTGTCATTGATACATGTTATCATCTCTGTTTGGGCTGACTTATATGCTTTCTGAGAGCCGAGGGATTGGTGAGGTTGGTGACTGAGATAGGGCCTGAGTGCCGAGCTGTGAGCTATATGAGTGTATATTGGATCGGGTTGCACGCCACAACGAGCCTTCGGGCTAATTATCTATTTTGGATCGGGTTGCACGCCGCAACGAGCCTTATGGCTATTTATATATTGGATCGGGTTGCACGCTGTAGCGATATAGCGCTTGGGCTGAAGGAGTCCCTCCGCAGTCTACACACACGGTGAGCGAAGGTACCTATTGAATATGATTACTGAGGGCTGAAAGCCGAGTGATTGAGTTGTTGAGATGAGCTGAGTGACTGTTGTCTTAAGAGATTGTACTTGCTTTCAATTATTTGTTGCATTTAGTTGTTATCCGCCCTTCTTGTGTAAATTTCTGGAAGTCTTGATATATGTTTTACTTGTGCACGAACTGATTTGACTTAAACTACTAAATTTGAAAGCATGATTGTTCCTTATTTGAAAGTTATGAAATAAATTCTATTTGCATAGCACGTCACTACTTCTTAGTTCCTTATTTATTTCTGTTACTTACTGAGTTGGAAGTACTCACGTTACTCCCTTCACCTTGTGTGCAGATTCAGGTGAGACCAGTCGCGGAGGTTATTGAGTTCGTGCGCAGTTGGCTATCAGAGACATACGAGGTAGCTGCCGGCGTCAACGGCCCTTGTCTCTCCCTCCATTGTTATCTTTTCTTTTTGTTTTGGCATTAGTGGACTATTGTAAACTCTGATTCTAGACTGGTTTTAGATGCTCATAACTTAGTGACACCACGATGTCGGACTATCTTTTCAGCATTTTTATTTTGAGTCCAACTCTTTTATGAAGTTTCTATTATAAAAAAGCTTTAACTTAACTTTTAATGAAATCTCGAAGTTTTTTTGAAAGGTGTCGGCTTGCCTAGTACCACGATAGGCGCCATCACAACAGGTTAGAGTTTTGGGTCGTGACATAACTTCAAACGAGAACAACTCCCAATATATGAAGAGTTATATGGAGTACGACCTATCAAATTAAACATCTGTGAGTCTAGTTTTTATTGATTCAAACCTCTTGTCATTTGGATATTCCTATAAAAAGTTATAATCTTTTTACTGGAGGGTAGCACACCAACCACGCAACTACGCCAACTGTGCGTAGCTATGCTGCCTTGTGCTTAGCTGATTCCAGCAAGCTAGTCAGATGAAAGGGATCTGAATAGGAAGGGAGCTTAGCTACGCAAAGGTTTTCGTAGCTAGACATGTCATCAGAACTATAAAAGTGGCTATTCGGGAAGAGAGAAAGAGATTAAAATTTTGGACAAGGGTTTGGGTTCCAGAGAGAAGGAGGAACTCTCCCACCATGAATACACTTCAAGGTAAGTTTATTTGGTATAAGCATAATTATATAACATCATTTGATATAACACTAACATTATCATGGATCGAAATCCATAGGAAATGGGTTGAATCTTCAAGAATATTAAAAAGAAAAAAAAGTGAGACACTTCCATCAAGAGGTAACTCCTTTACGTGAGCTTCACATAGATGATATATTGGAGTATGGGTAGCATGTGTATTAAGTTTATTTCAAGTTATAATTGAGTATTATATAAACCTTAAGAGTGGTTGTTGAAAATAATATTGTGAATAAAGAGAAAAATGAATAGTGGTGGCTTGATATAAGTGAAATTGTATTGAATTTTTAATGATTCCAATATACCTGATAACCTAATTGATGGACGAATTGAAGGGGGAATCACCATTTGGCTGAGAAATAACATTAGTTCACGAACTAGATGTTCTTGAACCTAGAGTTTTGTTGGAGAAGATAATGAATAGTGACTAGGTGATATCGAGTGAATAATATAGTATCATTACTGACTCCAAATGAGTACTTAAATAAGAACGTAACTGAATAGGCTAATTAGTGGACCTATTGGACAATTTGAAATGGTTGAAGACTTGTCGCCGAATCGTGAAGCCTAAATAGATATTTATGAATCTTTTCATATTTGTTTTGATGTAGTTGGGATATCTAATGGTAGATATTGAATTGTTGACGATATTTGAGCATTTTAATCAATTAGAGCGGTGTAGTATTATTTGGAGCTTGAAGGTTGAGGTAAATTGATTATGACTTATTCTTCTTGAGGGATTTCTCTAAAATTTTGAGTTAATACGTGATATTATTTATAAATGTGCATTCGTACTTGTGGGGACAAGCGGGAAGGATGTCACCACGTGTTTCTAAGTTTGTTTTTTGAAGTATCATATGATTTTATAAAATAAAAAAAAATCTTATTTTCAAAACTTGTTTCAAGATGACACTTAAGGAAAGCGTTATAAGTTTTATTAAAACTTATGTGTTGATAAAAGTATAAACTATTTTAGTGCTAAAGAGATATTTCATGAAAAAATATGTGTTTTGAAATTTGAACAATGGAGTAGCACTTGCTGTATTTTTAAAAGATTTGCTAAAAGCATTAACATGAAAAGGGTTATTTATTTGATTTTATTAAAATGGTTTGGATTGTCTATGAAAATCATGATTTGATAAAAATAGATCCTTTCTATTAGCCTATGAATCTATTTATATTCAAATATTTTGGGAGTTACTAGTGGAGACCACCGAGATTGGTTCGAATGAGTTCATTACTATGGAACTATACATACCGGTGTAGGGACACATTCCAAGGTTAAGCCGAGGTTTGTGGAATAAAGTCCCCAATTCAGAGAGCAAATGATCATTACTTAAAGTAATGAGGTTAAGTCGACTTGTACGGCACTACGGGAAACCGCTCAGACAAGTAGGGTCAAATGCTTGTTGCTAGGTTGATCAGCGTTTATTATGTCGGTGTCGATATAGTACTCCTGGCGAAAGGAGCCGAAAGTAATTTCAATAACTTAATGAGATTGAAATGGTTTTGTATGATTTTTATTAAAAATTTGGATTGATATAGATGTTCTAAGAATTTATATCATGGTTTATATTTCACTTGTCTTTTAATTTGAAATGATAAAGAGCTTGATTTATATAATTGTTTATCACTTTTTATCAAATATCGATTTCATAGTTTTTATAAAATCTTGTCCCAAAAACTTGTGTTAGAGAGAGTTTATGACACTTATTGAGTAGCGTGGTGATGTACTCAACCCTCAGGGGCCCCTATTCAGGGCTCCGCTTACTTTACGTGTTTCAGGTTGGGGGTATGACGCGTGGCATGCAGAAATTACTAGGATGACTCTCTTCCAAAGTATATGGTGAGGCACCACTCATATTTCGTGGTAGCTATCATGTTGTCTTTTTATTTTATGTTAGTCGGGCATTGGCCCAAATATTGAGTTCTATTCTTGGTATAGAGATCCCATAGACAGTTTTGATGAGTTGTAGTAATGGGTTGGTACACGACATATATGAAAAAATATTTGTTGTATTTGGTCTCATTATTATTATGAAAGGCGTCGTGTGTGATTTTGAATTGGAAAAATGTCTCATCATTTAATTTGGAAATATATATAATTTTCAAAGAGCTTCCGCAATTAAATTATTTTTTAAGCATATAATTTGGGTGTATCATTTGGTTTGGTTCGCTCGGGTCGGATAGTGTACTGAATGCCGATCACATGGTTTTTGTTGAGATTATTTATTCTTTCATTTTTCCATTCTTTCATACTTGTATTCATACATGTATTGGTCATTAGGTAGTTAGTTATTGTTGGGTATTTGTACAGCTACTATAAATAGGACATCAACTATGTATTTTCTTTTTGAGTTGAAAATAATGAAATCAATTCCTTTTTCTTTCTAGAAGCTTCATCTGCTTTTCTCTCTCTCTCTCTGTTGTGCGATCTAATCCGCCATTAGAGCTCATACTGAGCTCACCTCTTTTCTTCTGATTATCTCTAAACTTTCACATGGTATCAGAGCGAGACAATGGCCTGAAGCTCCATCTCCTTTCGATTTTTCGTTCTTCTACTCACAGTCAGAAATTGACCATTGTTACTCATTTTTTTGGAAATTAGGGTTCCTGTGTGGAAATCGATCAATTAGTCGACTGTTCTTGGCTATTCATCTTCATCGATAACTATTTCATCTTAGTCAATTCGAATCATGGCCAGAGGAGACGAAGTCCCAGTCACGAACAAAACCCTAGATTCAACAAGCCCACTGTACATGCATCCATCGGAAAGCGCCGGATCCAATGCTAGTTCCGATAGCTTTTGACGGAACCGGTTATAGATCATGGAGAAGAGGAATCCTCAGAGCACTCTCCGTGAAAAACAAATTAGGGTTCATCACCGGAAAATGTAAGAAACCAGACTTGATTCGGCTGACCTTGATCAATGGGAGCTATGCGATGATATGGTAACTTCATGGATCTTAAACTCGCTGTCTAAGGACATGGCGGACAACTTGCAATACGTCAATGATGCTAAAGAGCTTTGGCAAGAACTAGAAGACAGATACGATCAAACTAATGGCGCCAAGTTGTATCAACTGCAAAAGGAGATAAATGATCTGAGCCAAGGAAGCCTAGACATCACTGGATACTATACAAAAATGAAGAAACTTTGGGAAGAACTCAACACCCTGAATATTCATGCCAAACGTGCTTGCAAATGCACCTGTGGAGCAAGAGAAAACATACATAAAGTTGAACAGGATAGAAGATTAATTCAGTTTCTGATGGGGCTCAATGAAGTATATACTATCGTGAGAGGGAGTATTTTGATGATGAACCCTCTCCCAACAATAGCTCAAGCTTTCTCTATTCTTATTCAAGAGGAGAAACAAAGGGAAGTTAAACCAAGTATTAGTTTTTCAATGGACTCTGCTGCCTTGAATGTGAGTGGGTCAGGAAATAGCAATTTCAGAACTAACTACAATCAACAGGAAAACAACAACACCTACAGTGGATATAAGGGAAACCAGCTTAACAGCAGACCTAGACCATTCTGTGACTATTGCAAGATGCCAGGGCACACTAAGGACAAATGCTACAAACTTCATGGATTCCCATAGAGTTCCAGGTTCAATAAGGGAAGAAGAATTGCTGAAAATGTTTTTGGACCATCAAATGAAGCAGATGCACTGAAGGATGATGGGAATGGTCCTCAGGAACAGGAACAGAGTCGACATATGCACAGTCTGACTAAAGAACAATATGGCCAACTGCTCACCATCCTGGAAAGCTTTCAAGGAGGAGTAGATAAATCCACAAGCAATTGCATCAATGGAGGAGCTGTGAACTTTGCAGGTATTTCAGCATGCTCTACTCACTTTGACTCTAGTAATCATTTGTGTGATAGTTCTAATTCAGATGCTGACACGTGGATCCTTGATTCTGGGGCCACAAATCACATGACACATAACAAATCAATCCTAACTAATGTTAAAACCTTCGTTTACCCATACCTAGTCATCCTACCAAATGGCTACAAGGTTAAGGTGACACTGATTGGTGATGTAATCCTAAGTCCAAAATTCAGTCTCAAGAAGGTCCTTTTTGTTCCAAGTTTTAAATTCAATCTGATATCAGTCCACTCTTTGACAGTTCAACTTGGTTGTATTGTAGTGTTCACCAAGTACATTTGTATTCTTCTACAGGGCCCTTCACTGAAGAGGCCACTGGAGATTGGTAAAGCCAAGACTGGTCTGTATCTACATTGTTCAAGCAACTGCAACACTGGTTCAACCCTCTCTAATTCTTCTAGTGCATCCATTCCATGTTTTACTAATAATGAGAACAAGGTAGATTATGTAGTTAGCACATCTAGCTCACCTTCTTCTTCTCAACTAGTTAGCACAAGTAAATTGGTTTCTACTACTCCTGTTACTTCCACCATAGTTACCCCACCTTATAGTAGTAATAGAAGCAGTTCACTTCCACATTCAGATCAATCTGTAAATAGTTCAAGCAATAAAAGTAAGTCTTCTTTGTCTAGTAATTCCTCTACTACAAAACTTTTACTTGATCTTTTGTAGCATAACAGATTAAGACATGTACCTTTTGTTAAAATTAAAGGGATTTCCTCTATACCTGTTGCCTTTGCACCCAAACAACCTTTTCTTTGCCCTATCTGCCCAATGGCAAGACAAACTAGTTTATCTTTCCCAGAAAGAACAACATTGACTACCAAACCCTTTGAACTGCTACATATTGACTTGTGGGGCCCATACCATGTTGCAACACACAATAAATACAAATACTTCATTACCGTTGTAGATGATTACAGCAGGTCCACATGGACCCACTTATTAAGCTGCAAAAGCAATGCTCTACATACCATTAAGGCTTTCTTTGCTGTGGTAAAGCAACAATTCAATACCAATGTCAACACTATAAGAACAGACAATGGTCTTGAGCTTACCAGCCAAGAGGTCACTTAATTCTTACAATCAAAGGGCATTATACATCAAAGAACATGCCCATACACACCACAACAAAATGGTGTGGTGGAAAGAAAATACAAATATTTGTTAGAAACAGTCAGGGCTCTACTCTATCAGTCAAAATTACCCATGCAGTATTGGGGTGAATGCATTCTAACTTCTACCTAACTAATAAACATACTGCCCTCTTCATCACTCAAAACCAAATGTCCCTTTGAACTCCTATACCAGAAAAAGCCAAGCTACTCTCATCTCAGAAGTTTTGGTTGTTTATGCTTCCCTACCACTCTCAAAATATACAAAGATAAGTTTGAGCCAAGAACTACTCCCCATGTTTTTGTGGGATGTCCCTTTGGGACAAAAGGCTATAAGGTACTAAATCTGGCCACTAAGAAGATAAGTATTTCAAGAGATGTAGTATTCCATGAAAATGCAAACAAAGTTTTTCCATCATTTCCTCAAATGAAATCATACTTGTCAGATGATTTCTTTCCTGCCAGTGATATAGGTAGTGTTCCACATTCAGTAAGTGATAATACTCACCATGAAGTGTCACCTGGGAACCTGTCCAGGCCTGAGCCTTGCTCACCCCCATCTAACCCTCATAATGATGACTCCGGACCTTCTCACTCACCCTTAAAAGGCCAGACATCAGGGAGCTTTCCTGTTGTTGACTGTCCAGGAGAGGTCCCTCCTGATGCACCTCAAAGTCCAACTGTTATAATCCAGGATCAAGGAACTTCAGTCTCAAATCAGAATAGACCCTCTAGGACATTGAAAATTCCTGCCTATCTTAAAGATTTTGAGTGTACCCTTCCCAGGCTTCAGCAAACTCATCAAAACCAACCAATCTCTCCAAATGATAGCCAAAGTACACAGTCTTTTTTCTTTCAACACATCTGCCCCTAAACCTCTTGATAACTCACCTAATGAAACATATTCCACCTGTCAGCATTTGATAGGAACTGGTCCACATGAATGTGAACCTAGCTCATATGAGGAGGCTGCTGTAAAGCCTGCCTGGCAAGCAGCAATGAATCAAGAATTCCAAGCATTGTATGCAAATAAAACCTAGGACCTAGTTCCTCTTCCAATTGGAAAGAAGGCAATAGGGTGTAAATGGGTATATAAGATCAAACATAAGGCAGATGGTAGTGTAGAGAGATTTAAAGCTAGATTAGTAGTGAAGGGGTATACACAACAAGCTGGGATAGATTACACAGAAACATTCTCACCTGTAGTAAAAATGACAACTGTTAGGGCTCTAATAGCAACAGCAGTCAAGAAGGGGTGGCAGGTCTTACAACTAGATGTAAATAATGATTTTCTTCATGGGGATCTCCATGAAGAGGTGTATATGGAGATACCACTAGGCCTAGTTGTGGACTTACCAGGTCTAGTGTGCAAGTTGAACAAGTCCCTGTATGGACTCAAACAAGCAAGTAGACAATGGTATGAGAAACTAACTGAAGCCCTGTGTTCTAAGGGGTACACTCATTCAATGCTTGATTATTCTTTGTTCTATAAGAAGAGTGAAGGCTCAGTAGTGTTTGTAGCTGTGTATGTAGATGATGTTCTTGTTACTGGCACCCATTTGCAAGAGATTGAGTCCCTGAAAGCTTTTCTGCACAATACTTTCAAAATAAAGGACCTAGGGAGACTTCATTACTTCCTAAGACTGGAAGTTCAATACACAGAGAGAAAGGGGTTTTAATGTCACAAAGGAAATTCACTATTGATCTTTTAAGAGAGTTTGGATGTATAGATTGTCCTTCTATGACTTCTCCTATGGACCCCTTTGTGAAATTAAAGGCTGATGAGGGAGCTCCACTGGCTGACCCTTCTTATTATAGGAAGTTGATTGGCAAACTCAACTTTCTCATTAACACCAGATTGGACATTGCCTATTGTGTGCAAATCTCAGCCAATTCATGCAAAGTCCCAGGGAACCCCATTTGAAGGCAGCATACCATGTCCTAAGATACTTAAAAGGTGATCCATCTTTGGGAATCTTCCCCAACAACAATGCAAACTATGGAGTGAATGCATTCTGTGATTCAGACTGGGCTACTTGCTCCCAATCCAGAAAATCAGTTAGTGGGTACCTTGTGCTACTTGGTACTAGCCCTATTAGTTGGAAATCTAAGAAGTAGTCTACTATTTCACTATCTTCTGTAGAAGCTGAATATAGGTCAGCTAGAATGGTAGTTGGTGAACTTGTATGGTTGGTAAGACTTCTCAGTGAACTTACTATTCCATTGGCCTTGCCTATCCCCATATTCTGTGATAGCCAAGCTGCTTTGCACATCGCAAGAAATCCTGTGTTCCATGAACGAACGAAACATATCGAAGTGGATTTGTCACTTTGTGAGAGATCAACTGCAGGAAGGGCTAATTTCTCTTCATCATGTCTCTACTAATGACCAGTTAGCTGACATCTTGACCAAGCCTTTAATAGGGATCAAGCATGCTGCACTTCTCAGCAAGTTGGATGTGAGGTCCTCCCCTCCAACTTGAGGGGGGGGGGGGTGTTGAGATTATTTATTCTTTCATTTTTCCATTCTTTCATACTTGTATTCATATATGTATTGGTCATTAGGTAGTTAGTTAGTGTTGGATATTTGTACTGCTACTATAAATAGGACATCAACTCTGTATTTTCTTTTTGAGTTGAAAATGAAATCAGTTCCTTTTTCTTTCTAGAAGCTTCATCTGCGTTTCTCTCTCTCTCTCTCTCTCTCTCTCTCTCTCTCTCTCTCTCTCTCTCTCTCTCTCTCTGTTGTGCGATCTAATCCGCCATTAGAGCTCATACTGAGCTCACCTCTTTTCTTCTGATTATCTCTAAACTTTCACAGTTTTGGATCGTGACAGTTCTTCAAATTGGAGGAAAATCATAGTTGCATATAACAAGTACAAAAATAAAATCTTAATCTTTTTGTCATTTCAAATGAGTGAAGAAGAAGACTGATGAAGTTCTTACCGAAAAAGACTGAGCAATAAATTGCATGATATTGCTATAGAATGAAGAAGATGTGAAAGACAAATGAAAGAGCGTGCGTGATATGTGGGACAAAAGGCGTTTCATTGGGTGAAAGATATTTAATTTTTAAGGGATTGTTTGGTTGGAAAGAAGTTATACAAGGATTAGTCATTTCGAAATTAGTTATCCTGAGATTAGTTATTCCATCTTTTTATGGGGATAAAAAATAGTACTACAATCGCGGGATTAATTATATTGTTATTTTCTCCCAACCAAATGTGGGATAAACTCTTCTTAAATTTAATCTTGAATCAATTATTCCTTACGTCTCGTAACGAGTCGTAAGTGTTCTATTTTTTGTTATTTGTAATATGGTCCTTAACTATTGTCAATTAAGATAAGTTAATATTCTCACTCATATCAACTAAGAAAATATAGAAAAAATTAATCCAAAAAAGAAAATAGTCACGTGGCAACAAAATTCAAGTAGTATCTGTTTTCGCGCCCGTTTCATACTAGTGTGGTTTTTCATTTCCCGAGGACGCTACAGTGTCGAGTGCGACCGAACCAGAAGAGGATGGCAGTCATTTCCAAAAACCCAAACAATACAACTAGTTCCTCCTCCTCCGTCGACGACCCTCTATTGCCTTGGCTCCGGTAACTTTTTCTCCGAAATATGCATTTGCAACTCACATCACATGTTCAAATTGTTTATTATATGCCCTAATTTGTAGGTCAATTGAGAAATTGTTGAAAGAGCGAACTTTAACTGACTCGAACGATGGTAGAGATCTGCACGAGCTTTGCTCGAACTGCATCACTACTTTCAAGAACAACCCTCGGTACCAAAACGACGTCAGATTCCTCAAGATTTGGTTTCTATATGTAATAAATCATCATCCCCTTTTTGTTCTTCCTGTTTGATATCTACGAGTTTATTAGTACTATATATAAATGATAAGAAATATCTGGGAAGAGGTGGATTTGGGAATTTAAGTTAATAGGTGAAGGTGGCGGAGCCAGGAATTCAAACATGGGAATTCATTCAACAACTTATTTATACGCCAAAAAAAAAAAAATCATTTTTGCTCCATTTACATAGTATAATTTTCCAATTAAGGGGATTCAATTGAACCCCCTTGGCTCCGCTCCTTAATAGTTGCTAGGTATACACTACTTTGTTATAATGGATGCACTTAGTATAAACGCGCGCACACATGTAGAGGTGGATCCATGATTTAAAGTTTATGGGTTCCTACGATGACCTCAAGTTAATATACAATAATGATCGGTTCACAGTCAAGTATTTATAGATATTTAGTAGACTTCTCAATACATATATAGGGTCTGGACAAAAGCTATTAGGTTCACGCGAACCCATAGGTTACAAGTTAGCTCCGCCTATGCTAAAAAGGTTGATCTACTCCAGTGTGTGGGCATTATTGCATTATCTGATATATCGGTTGCTTGTATTTCAGATGGATAGCAGTTTGGACCACGAAAGTGTATATAGAGAAATTGAGCAGAATAAGATTTGCTTGTTCAATTCTATGCTCTACGAGGCATATGCGTTGTTCCTAGAGGCAAAAGGGATGTTAACAGATGCATTTCACATTTACCATTTGGGAATTTCAAGGTTGCTCTCTTTCTCAGAGGACATTGCTATTTTATAGGCTCATAGTTCTTTAAGCACATGCTTCCAGTTGTATTTTATGACATTATGTTCATGAACTTAGGACTATGTTTTCAGGAATGCTGAGCCACTTGGTAGGTTGAAGAAGGCACAAGTGTTGTTTCTCGAGAGAATGTCTGAGAAAGTAACAGCTGGTTCATTACAGAAGGTATTTTCTGTTCTGCTTTCATAATCTGCACTAACTGGGGCAAGTATAACAATGTTATTAGCATAGGGTCAGGTCTTTGGAAGTAGCAATGCTGGATTCAATAATTAAACTTTGACTAGCAGGGAACTGCCAAACTTTAATGAGATGAAATGGTGTATATGTGGATAAAACAGAAAAGGCTACATTGTCTACACATTCTGTCATCCATCTTGACCTACAAATGACTAGAGGATATTTTCTAGCTTCATGCTTGGACTTCATTGTTGTGCAGATTAAGGGGCAAATCTCTGACATCTACTTGCTGATCATCATTTTTCTGCTTTTAAAGTTCTTGTTCAATCCATTCTGCACATATGGAACTTAGGCAGTGACGCGAATCTCCTATTTTTCTTTCTGCTAAAAATGATGATAAATCTGAATATTTCTGGCAAGTAGATCTGTCTGGTCGTGGCGTGTTCCATTTACTTGATAGCTAATATGATAGATCAAATGATCTATGAATGTGATACAAGTAACATGTCATAGCTTTGAGCTAGAATAACATAGGGGATAACTTTCTTTGTTGACCTGTCAATATCATGTAGTCTCAATAAAGTGCATCGGCACTAAGCATCTGATTAAGAAGGCAGCTTCTGGACCATTTGGTAAATTGAAAACTCAGGTTTATGATTGTGTGATAAGACACCCTAAAGTTATTTTCAAAGAATTTAGATATAAGGTCATCTTGTCGGAATGTTACTGGTAAAGATTAATTGACTTATTTTTTCGGAATAAATTTGATAGTTAAAGTCTGTTTATTATTAACCATGTAATGTGCTTTCTGATTATTTTATGTATGTGCTTACTTTCTAATCTGCAATGTTAACATATGTTAGAATAAAATCATTATTAGAGAGGCAACAAGTGCTGGAAAAGCAAGTCAAGCATGTCGAGTTCTGAGGCGAGGAACATTTAGCATGCATTTTGTGATTGTCGCTTTCTTAAATGATAAGTTTATTTGACAAAGCATTTCTATACATGCTATCAGACAACCTATTACATGTCATACTACACATCCTAATTTAAGTGCCAGAGCATATATTATTAGTCGTGTTTAGTAATTTTTTTTACCAAAAGTTAAACCCTCTTTAGACCTGTCAAGGTTGTAACATCCAAGATAAGCTGTCTTGAAACCCTCAAATTGAATATTAAGTGGTAAGCTTGTAGAATAGTCACTATGCTTCATTCCTCAGGTAAGTCTTCATGTTCATTTGTCCAGTTTGTTGATTCTGTTATCCTGCATAACTAATTTCCATCTTGCCTCTAGGCTACTTTGTTGCTTATGTCACTCTTACTTTAAAACAGTGAAAATCTGGATCTATCATACTTTCTATGATCCCTTCCGATTTCTCTTGTTTTTGAAAACTTATGGAGCTAGTGTTTGTGTTGTCTGTCATGTTCTTTCTTACTTTTTTATCCACGTGTTTAGCTGTTAGTGAGGATTATATTATTGATTTCCTTTCACACCATCATGTAGATGGACATTGTGTCAGAGAATGGTGGAGCTTGTATCAATCCATGGTTGGTCTCGACGATTAAAAATCTGTTGCAGAAGAAGAATCCTGAGATATTAAAATATGATGTGAGATAGACCAGAAGCATTTTATGAAACTAGTTTTACATGTTAGCAGCAATTCATGACACTACACCTGTTCTTTCATCAGGGATACCACCCAAGCAAAAAGGCTTATCCAGGAAAGGTGTCATTGTCAACTTTGCAGAAATCTGCCAGGAATAAAACTATTGACTTAGGTAACTTATTGTCTTTTTGTCTATAATAGTGGCAGAGTATTGGATCTTCATTGACCATTGAAAAGATTCAGACCAAGGTAAAGTTGACACTCAAATTGGATTCGCCTTGTGGTGAGGCAGCTGCTAAATGTCCTGAAGTGACCATGGGGGACTAATGTCTGATGGGACTAATACCTAGATACGTGGGGCGTTCATCCCATGCATACACTAGTGTTTATGCCTTGGTTTATCTTCCCCATATGCCCTAATAACAGCTTGTTCACATTCTGCATTTGATTGTTTTCTTTAAATTCTCCAGGATATTTCAAACTTTCAAACAAACGCCACCTAAATCAGACAAATCATAACTTTGTACTGGATGTGTTGGACATTTCTCCATGTTTTTCTTCTTTTGTTTCTTCTTTCACAAATTTTGGTGTGAGTAAGGGTATGATCTTTATTATGATCTTTTCAGTGAGATGCTTTCCAGTATCTCCTAGTAAATAAGAAGAGAGCCGGAGGTGTGTTGTTGCCTCCTAGAAAAGACAAACTTATCACAAAAGGTAGCTCATTCATTGGTTAGGCTTACAAATCTGCTGTGGTTTGGTAGATGATGCAATTCTAATTGTGTGTGTGTGTGTGTGTGGGGGTGGGGGGGGGGGGGGCAGAGGCCTAAATCCCAACAATGGACATAGGAATTTCCTGTAAATGCATTTCCTCTTCTCATACCTTATCCTGGGTGATTCTAATTGCACTTTCTACCTTAAATCTTAGAAATTAATATTCTCATAGAGAAAATCCTTAGGAACTCGTGTCCAGGTGCATGAACTTGTTGTGCTCTCATCTAAATGTTTGTTGATCATGGAATCATGATTATACAGGTGGATACAGCTATCAGATCAAGGGCTGTGCAGGTAAGGGAGGATTTGCTCAGGTATTCAAAGCGTGTCTCGATGGTAATCCGGATGAGGTTGTCGCACTTAAGGTGAAGTAGTAGTTTATCCTTCCTTCCCTTCATGATAAAACCTGACACTGGAAGTCTGCTCACTGTCTTTTTCATGTTATTGATATCTGCAGATTCAAAAGCCAGCTTTCCCTTGGGAATTCTATGTTTACCGTCAACTGGACGTGCGGATTCCAGAAAGAGAAGTATGCAGTATGGAGATTAAGTCATTAGACTATTTGTTGAACTTTATAAAGTCATAAAACTATGTTTGACATATTAAAGTAATTAAACTTTTTCTACTCTAGCAGTAAAGGCACAAAACTATTTTTTGTCTGATTACCAACTTTAACAGTAAAGTCACTGAACTTCACCGATTATCAGCAAAACCTACCCATCAAAGTAACTTTACTGTTATGGTGGATTAAGTTCAGTTGCCTTAATGTGACAACAGATAGTTTTTGACTTTACTGTTATGGTGGGTAGATAGTTTTGTGACTTTTACTGTTATATTGGGTAAATGTTCAATTACTCAAATGTGACAAAAGCGGTTTTATGACTTCGGGATTTTAATGAGTAAAATTCAGTGATCAGATGTGAATTTAACCACTACATATTGGTGTTTGCTGGCTTATAAAATGGTGCTGATTTATTTCATTCTTATTCACCAGAGATTGAGCTTTGGCTATGCCCACAGGTTACATCTTTATTCTGACTACAGCATACTCGTTTCTGACTTCCTAGCTAATGGCACACTTCAGGTTGGTGCCTGTTGATCTTTCAACTGCTATTTCTTTGTTCCCAAAATTTGAATGATATGATGAATGTTTATGCTTTCTAGCAACTTGAGTAACTTGCAGGATGCAATTAACTCCAGTGCTGTGATTGGTGGGTCCATGGAAGAAGTATTGTGTATTTATTACACCATTGAGATGCTCTGCATTTTGGAAACTTCGCACCATGCTCAAATTATTCATGGCGACTTCAAACCCGATAATCTTCTGATTCGTTATGCGAGGTATCTAAAGCCTTTATGTCACTTAATACAAACTTGAAATGCATTTACTCCTAAGCAGAATCTTACATGTTCATCAAAAGGGTACAGTTAGCAAGAGAGTTTCTGCATTGTACAGCTTCTACGGGTTTGTCTCTCTTTTTGGTTCTCTTTAGCTTTTAGAAAAGGTAATTGGCAAAGACTAGTACTTTTTGAATTTCATTTAGACATGACCACTTGAGGTTGTAGAATCTGTACTTGTAGGTTGCTTTAAAATTTCTCTATATTTTAGCCTTATTTCTCTTGGTTTCATGTTACGAAAATTATAAGGAGTTGTTGCTATGCAGTCAATGCTATTAATTCGACAAATGCTTTCTTCCAATTGAGTTCTAACCTTTCTTTTATAATTGAATAACAACAGGTTAAAGCTTTGTCTTGAACATTATTCCCTCTATCCTGATTAAGGCTGACTTAATTGGACCTACGCAGTAATCAAGAATAAATATTTGAAATTAAAAATTTACTTCTGTAGAAAATGTATATAATATTTTTGAAAAAGTTTTAGATGGTAAGACATCATTAAGTTTGAAACCGTGTAGTACTTTTACGTATTACTTTATACGACTGTATTTTCATTTTAGGACATTTTGAATAATATCCTAGTAATATATTTTAAAATGACATTTTAGGACATTTTGAATAATATCCCAGTAATATTATTTTACCTCTTCATGTAGGGGTAAGGTCTCTGTACACATTACCCTTCCCAGACCCCACATGTGGGATTATACTGGGTATGATGATGATGATGATGATGATGACAGAGCTCAGAAACTTAAATTTATTTAACTATTCGAACTTGAATTTTGACATGATGTATGTTTTATAAAACTAACAATTTCAACAATTATTGCAGTGTTTTCTAACTAGTAAAATTAAAAAGAAAAAGTCAAATTAACACGTAAAACTCCATATTCAGTTAAACTATATCGCATATCATGGGCCAAAAGGTGTATTTGTTCATATTAGTTCCAGTTATTGGACAAGGACTAGGGGTGTCAATGGTCCGGTTCGACCGGTTCTTTTGTTAATTTTGTACCATACCAATTTTTCGGCTATTCATTATGTATAACCAAAATTGAACTTTTTGAAACCGTCCCAATTATATCGGTTTCTATTCGGTATCGGTACGGTTCGGTTAATTTTCAGTATTTTCTTAAAATCTCATGTAAAAGTCACTAGTAGAAGCAGAATGCAATAATATACATACTTTTATAGGACTTAGCAAAACTCTCTAGACATTTTTACATTTTAAAGGGTGATGAATTAAGAAAATATGAAAGATGGCTAGAGTATAGATCCATCAACTACTCTACAATAGTGTAAAAGAAACTAAACAAATTACTGTAAAGAAAATATAAATCACACGAGTGGAAAGATATTAACCAAACTGGGACTGAGACTCAAGAACAAAGTCTATAGAAGATTAAATATTCAAAAGGATAAGTTTAAATCATATGAAAGGAAATATAATCAATACATTGTAGTTTGCTACTCATAATCGCTATAATGCCTTGTGTCTTGCTAGTGAATATGCTGGAAATAATTTATTTTCGATGGGAGTAGCATAATAGGTTTGAGAATTATGATATTACTTGTTGGCTTGTAATTGTTTTCATAATTCCAAAACCCAAGAAAATTTAATGTTTTATTATTTTAAACTTAATATATAAATATTTTTTCACATATAAATTTATTCAGTACGATTCGGTATTTTTTCGGTTTATTTTCATAAAATAAAATACTTACCCTAATTATCGGTATAGTTATAGATTTATATAAAAACCTAGGGTTTTATTAAAAGAAACCTAAAAATCGGTTCGGTACGGTACAATTCGGTCGGTTTAGTCGGTTTTTAAGTAGCCATTGACACCCCTATCAAGGACTATGTATTTATTGAAACAAGTTTGTTTTTGGGCTGTACCAAACTATGTTGCTTGGCTCCTCCAAAGATGCTGTCACACTTGTGTCAGATCCTCTATAATGTTTTGAGAATCCTACACGGTGGCTTTTTTTTGCAGAATTTGAGCAACATAGGTATCAAAAAGGAAAGCATGTAAATTATATTGTGGTGGGGGGAATATTCTTGCATCTTAAAGTTAAAGGGGAATTTTTTTGACATATATCAATGAGCTCCCTGGAAACTTTCTGAGGACCTCGGATGAAAATTTCATCTGATCCAACTTAAGTGTCCTAATTTGACTAAGAATGAATTTTAAAGTGTGATTGAGAGTTATTATACTAAAATAGTGCAGAATATATTGATCATTTATCCATTCCACTTCCAATTATTTCGGATTAAGGCATAGTTGCACTTTGTTAAATATGGAAATATATACTTTCTGTTTTAGGAAATTGGACCCAATTTTAGGACCAAAAAATAAATGTGAACTGTTAGATTGTGAAAAAGAGTAATCTACGGGTATTTGCTGTTGTAACTTTTCAGGGACAATCTGACTGATGATGTAGAAACTTTTCGTCAGCGTACTGGTCAATGGAGGGATCAGGTAATTTCTTGGCCTTGTGTGTTAGTAATGTTTATGAACATTAGCAAACTATCACGGTTTTTATCTTCCAGGGAGTTTGCCTTGTCGACTGGGGAAGGGGCATAGACCTGAGCCTCTTCCCCGAGCAGACAGAGTTTATAGGAGACAGTAGAACTTCTGGCTTCCGCTGCATCGAAATGCAAGAAAAAAAGCCATGGAAGTTTCAGGTAAGAGGCTTCCAAAGTTTAACAACTTAATAATTCAGATAACTAGACTGGTGTCGAGTGGAAACTAAATTTTGGCATCTAATGGATACCAGGTGGATGCATATGGCCTCTGCGTTATTGTACACATGATGCTTTTCAATTCATATATGGAAATTGAGAGAAGACCTTCTCCCGGTGGTGGTTATAGTTATCAACCCAAGTCGCCTTTTAAGCGGTATGTCTTTGCTCCTCCTCTTATTTGCTGGCATATTTTGTGTCCACATTCTCTTTAAGATGCAAATGATCTTATTAACACTTGCATCTTTTTAAAGTTTGAATCTTTCCAATGGTTTAGCATATAGTATCAAGTCGTTATGGTCTGCACCAAACGGCAGAGCTCCAGTTGTTTTATTATTGGTATGTGATATGTTCCTTAATCTCCATTCTGCTTGGTTATCTTTCAGGTACTGGAAAGTTGAACTCTGGAAGAACCTATTCACCAAGTTACTAAACATAGACCGTGCTGAAGATCACAAGAAAATGTTGAATAGCCTGAGGGTGTCATTCCAGGATTATATGTGCTCAAATCCTCAGCTCATCAAAAAGCTTAGGCAGTTGCTGATAAAGCAGAAAGCTTCCTTATGTTCGTCATAGGGACGGTGTGTAGAAGAATGAGTCCGAAAGCAGTTCAATGTATCAAATCCTCTTTGATGTAAGAATATACATTCAAGAAAGTATGGGAATTGCCCTATATAGCATAATGACATGCATGTATCTGTAGAACTGTAGGCGCTGCTGCTTTTTTCTTCACTCTTTGGTGTCCTTTCCTAAATTATTTGTCGGGAAAGATAGGCTTGTATGTGTAATTCGTATCCAAAAACAGCATATAGTCGGTGTTCTGAACATTTGAATTCCTTTGCCACTTGCACTTCTCACAAATATTTAATAGGGAAACAACTTATACAGATCAAGTATTGTAACTATATTCGTCGCAATGTCAAATATTGTGACATTTGTTATTATGTTTTCTACTTCGTTGTTCTATCACGACTATGGAGTAGTATTCTTTATCAAATACCAATTCATACTTTTGGGACAACTCACTGAAGTACTTTCTCCAATTCAATTTATAAAAGTTCTCTCTTTTGGGCATGTATATGGTATCAAATTAATCTTTTAACTAGTACTAGTATGCTAATATCTTGTTCTTCTATCATTAATATAATATATAAATCTAATTACTACTAACATTTTAAATTGTGTGTCTAGAAGGAGAGCCTTGCGAATCTGGTAAAGTTGTTGCCATGTGATTAGGAGGCTTCGGGTTCGAGTTGTAGAAATAGCCTCTTGCAAAAATGCAGGGTTAGGTTGCGTACAATAGACCCTTGCGGTCTGGCCCTTCCCTGGACTCTGCACATAGCGGGAGCTTAGTGCACTGGGCTGCCTTTGTCTAGTTAGATGTGGTTATATAAAATAGGAAAATAATAGAAGCATGTTGTAAAACATATAAGAATTGTGGATGTCCACTGCTCCTACTAATTTCACTTCCACTACTCATCACTATTATGATTGTAGTTCCCACACCTCCATTAGTAAAAATTGTGTGGGGTAGCCACTTTTTAAAGTAGTATTTACTTTTTATCCAGCATTTTCAATACTTAGCAATAGTAGCCACTAGTCTATTAAAATTAATATGAAAAGACTGTATTACCCTTTCTTCTATCTCTTTCATGTTAGGTTGAAGAACTGTGCCGCCGTAGTTTATTGTTTGCAGAAGAAACGCAATACAAACAACAAAACTTGCATTTTATTTTTCCAGAAAAGTGAACCCTACATCAAAATACTCAGTCAGAACTACAAACATATTTGTAAACTACTATTCTCCACATCAATATACGTTCACGAAAAAACAAAATGAAACTAAACAGAAACAAAAAAAGGAAAACCTTTTGTAGTCCATTTCAGCTAGCGAAGGAATTGGAGATAACCGCCATAGACATAACCAACACCCCTGAACTTAGAATTACAAGTTTAAATATTAAGGACACTTGGTCCCGATCATAGACTAACAAGCTCAAAAGTTAAGGACAATAGGTCCTGAACTTACAGTTACAAGTTCAAAAGTTAAGGACAATAGGTCCTGAAGTCCTGAACTTAGACTAACAAGCTCAAAAGTTAAGGACAATAGGTCCTGAAGTCCTGAACTACACTAACAAGCTCAAAAGTTAAGGACAATAGGTCATGAACTTAGACTAACAAGCTCAAACGTTAATGACAATAGGTCCTGAACCTAGACTTACAAGTTCAAAAGTTAAGGACATGTAGTCCTTAACTTAAAGTTACAAGCACAGAAATTAAGGACAGATGGTCCTAAACTTCGAGTTCCAAGTTCAAAAGTTAAGGACATGTAGTTCTGAAGTCCTGAACTTAGAGTTACAAGTTCAAAAGTTAAGGACATGTAGTCCTGAAGTCCTGAACTTAGAGTTACAAGTTTAAAAGTTAAGGACACTTGGTCCTGAAATTTATGAGCAGGAGGGTGTTTTCGTCCAGGCAGGTAAAGTTTATTAAAGCAGTGGCTAAAAACTAAAGACATTTTAAACAGTGGCTTAAAAGTAAATACATGTGCTATTAGTGGCTAACCGTGCACTTCCCCCTCCAATTGAATCATAAATATAAGGTTATTCTTGCTTTAACAATAAACAATACTACTATTACACTGGTTTAACAAATCAACCAACCAATGAAAAGATACAAATTAGTAAATATTGAATAATATGAACCTCTAATCTAAAAGATACATCTCTTCACATATCGGCTTGATTTTTCTTCTTGAGCTAAGTACATGTCTTGATACCACGTAAAAAAAATACTCAAAGAGTATTCATTATAAATCCTTATGACAATGAGTATAGAGCAACGCAAGACTTTTATAAGCACCTTTAATTTAGATGCTATAATTCGGAAATTATACGATGACTCTATACCTTCTAGAAACGAAGTAGATTGATTCAAAATTTTAAGAGGATGTATACACTATTATGAATAAATAAATTTATAGTTTAAATTTGACGGATCAACCTTTAGTTTTACCATTGCACTTATTACCCATTTAAAATTATAGGTCCAGTTTCTATTTTACCCAAAAAATTTATAATTTTTTACATATATATCTAATAAAAAAAATGTTAGGAGTGTCATAAAATTTTAAACTAGGGCATGAAGCCTGAAGCTCTCTCAGCGCATGTTAGCTAAACATACGCCATCCATGGGGAGGAGAGCAAAGGCATCAATCCCTGCACCAGATTCGACTCAGAAAGGAATAGGAAGAGTAGCTAATCCATCATTTCATGTTAACATCCAAAATACTGGGGGGAGGGGGGGGGGGATCATGGGCAATTGCTGAAATAATTGGAGAGGGAACTAGGGCTCCGGCAGTGGCGATACTGGGTCCGTCAATTGCGCCATCAAGTTCAATTCCTGCACATGCAAACAATTCAAGGAAGGAGCAGTTGGCTGAATGGGAAAAATCCATACAATCATCAGGAAATAGGAGGAAATTATCATGGGCTGATGAAGCAGAACTTCAGGAGAAACAACAAACTCAATTACCATCCTCAGTGTGGGATAATTTTGACATCGCGAAATTTACGAATGCTGGATTCAAGCTAGAATATGTAAGTCCAGAAATTGAGGTCGATCGACAAATTGGGGAAATTGAAGCAGAGGACATTGAATCGGAGATCGAATATAGGAGGAATGTAGTTGTTTGCTATGTCCTAGGCGTGTATCCACCATTTAATGTTTTAAATAGCTATTTACAGAGGATTTGGGGAAAGCATGGTATCGATAAGATCGCAATGCTAAAAAATGGAATTGTCATGGTTCGATTTGATAGTGAGGTCGGGAAGAATGATGTAATTCAGGAAGGGATTTTCCACTTTGATAATGAACCATTTATTGTCAAAGCTTGGATTGCTGACATGGAATTCTCAAAGGATGAACTATTCACAGTTCCAATATGGATTAGATTACTAGGGTTAGAGTTCAAGTACTGGAGTGTCAAAGGCTTGAGTAAGATTGGGAGCCCAGTAGGGAAGCCATTAGTGGTTGACAAAAACACAGAAAAGAAATTAGGATTGAATTTTGCAAGACTATTGGTGGAAGTAAAAATTGGTGATCAGATTCCGAAGACAATCTATTTCAAGAATGAGAAAGGGGTGATTGTAGAACAAAGGGTTACTTGTGACTGGAAGCCTTCTGTGATGTATGCAGTAAGTATGGACATACATGAGATAATTGTAGGAGGAATAAGGCTAAAGAAGTGGGGAAACCTACACCCGAGACTGATACAATGAAAATAGTTCAAGGGGGAGGAAGTCAAAGTATAGGGAGTACAAGCAAGCAGACAGAGCAAGTAGCTACAACCGAGCCACAAAATCAAGTTGAAACAGGCAGGGATAACAGAAGTGGGAAAGATACACAAAATCCAGTGATGCAGGGAGATGAGAGAAACAGGAAACAACAGGGTACAGGGTGGAATCATCCACAGAAACATGCTAATGTTCATATAGTTATTAAGGATGTGGTGACAGTAACTAATACATTCAAAGCATTGGAAAAAATTAGGGAGGAAAAGGAGAAAGGAAGTCAGGGGAAAGTGGGTAGCCAAACATCTCTCACCATGAGAGATGGTTAATATTCTTAGTTGGAATATTAGGGGCCTAAATGGCCCTATAAAGCAGAAGGAGGTCAAACTCCTCTACAATGAGCTGAATGTGGGATTAGTTGGTCTATTGGAGACTAGAATTAAGCATAATAAAGTAGAAGAAATAGTTAATAGAATGTTTGATGGATGGCAGTTTTATTCAAATCATGTGTCACAGTATAATGGTAGAATTTTGATAATATGGAGAGCAGACTATTATAAGCTTAGAGTTCGTAGTGAGAATGCGCAGGCAGTCACATGTGCAATAACATTTGTGCCATTACAAATGGAATTCCTAGCAATATTTGTGTATGCATACAACTCAAGGGAAGAAAGGAGAGAGTTATGGGAATATCTATGCCAAATAGCTGGAATGGGGCACAAACCATGGATAACTATGGGAGATTTCAATTCTGTGTTACATGCAGAGGATAGTCAAGGTGTCAATCCGGTCACTATAAATGAAGTAATTGATTTCCATTCTTGTTTGGATGTAACAGGCTTAACTGAATTACCAAGTAGTGGATGCTCATACACTTGGAATGATAAGCATGAAAGTGGAAGGATTTTCTCTAGAATTGACTGGGTGTTACTAAATGGTGAATGGATGGACAATTTAGTAGATTGTAGAGCAAAGTTCCTGCCTGAGGGTGTGAGTGATCATAGCCCTATTCAGATCACAATAGCACAGAATAACAACCAAGTAAGGAAAACATTCAGATATAGTAACATGTGGAGCTCTCATCCAAGGTTTAAGGAATTGTGGAAAATGTTCGGTCTCAGAGTATTGAGGGGTACAAAATGTTTCAAGTGGTCAAGAAATTAAAGCTACTTAAAAGACAATTAAAGGTCATACACAGGAACCATTTCAGTAATATTGTAGAGGAGGTAGCACAGAACAGAGCTAACCTACTGCAAAGTCAGGAGGAACTCCAAAAGTTCCCACTGAACACTGCTTTAAAGCTAGAGGAGAAGACTATGGGGGAAAAAGTCAGAAGGTCGAGTTATCTAGCAGAAATATTCCTTCAACAGAGAAGCAAGACAACTTGGATTAGGGCAGGAGATGACAACACCAGCTATTTCTTCTCAGTCATTAAACACAGGAAGCTTATGCAGGCAGCCACACAATTACATGACCATAATGATCAAATGCAGCATGAACCAGATAAAATAGCAAATATTTTTGTTCATTACTATAAGCAGTTGTTGGGTGAAAAGGGAGAATGTAGAGGAGGTGTAAGCCAGTGATTTTTGGAGAATGGATACAGGTTGACTTCTAATCAACAAATGTATTTGCCGAGACCTTATACTGGTAAAGAAGTAAAGGAAGCTATGTGGAGCATCAATGTAAATAAAAGTCCAGGTCCAGATGGTTTTGGAAGTGGTTTTTTCAAGAAAACTTGGGATATTGTGGGTGAAGATGTAACTGAAGCAGTCTTGGAATTTCTCAGCAATGGAAAACTCCTCAAACAAATTAATGCCACTATAATTACATTGATTCCAAAAGCTGCCAACCCTTTAAATGCTGCCTAGTTTAGGCTTATTTCATGCTGTAATGTGGTGTATAAGTGCATTTGAAGGATGATATGTAAAAAACTGAAGCAAGTATTACCACAGCTTGTTAATGAATCACAGGCTACATTTGTGCAAGGGAGATCTTTGGTGCATAACTTCCTCATATGACATGACTTGTTGAGACACTACCAAAGGAAGACTACTTCTAGGTGCTTAATGAAGATAGACTTAAGGAAGGCCTATGATATGGTTAGATGGGATTTCTTGGCAGGAATGATGTTAGGATTTGGTTTCCCTAAAAGCTTCACACAGTTAGTTATGACATGTGTAACCACTGCTACATTTTCAGTAAAAGTAAATGGTACAGGGCATGGGTATTTTGAAGATAAGAGGGGACTGCGTCAAGGGGATCCAATCTCTCCATTGTTGTTCGTCATGGTCATGGAGTACCTCTCAAGAATTCTAAATAGGATGAGCCAACTTTCAGATTTCAATTATCACCCAATGTGTAAAAGACAGAGGCTTACACATTTGGTGTTTGCTGATAATCTAATAATTTTCTGTAAAGAAAATAGTAGCTCGGTGAAGAGGGTAATGGAAGCACTGAATCATTTTTCTGAGGCATCTGGGCTGGTGGCAAATTTTGATAAGTCACACATATTCATAGCAGGAGTAGATGAGAAGACAAAGAAAATATTAGTTCAAATGGCTGGATTCACTATAGGAACCTTCCCTATAAGATACTTGGGTCTTCCCCTATTACCAAAAAGTGGAATAAAATGGAGCGTCATCAGTTGATTGTGAAGATTACAGAGAAAATTAGAGCCACGTCTGCAAGACATCTATCCTATGTAGGAAAGCTACAGGTAATTAACTCTGTCCTTTTCTTAGTCCATAATTTTTGGGGTGCAGTATTTTTGTGTTGCCTCAAAGTGTACTGAATGAGATAGATAGAAAGTGTCGGGAGTTTTTACGAGGAAGTTCAGAGGAAAAGAAGAAAGTGTCTTTAGTAGCTTGGGAGAAAATCTGTAAACCTTAAAGCAGGGGAGTTTAAATGTAAAAGGGTGCAGAAACTGGAATAAAGCTTCTGTGGGCAAAATGATATGGTTGATAATGGAAAAAGTTGATAACCTATGGGTCAAATGGGTACATGGACTTTATATGAACAATGGAGTGGATTTTTGGAACCACATACCTCGGGCTGATAGTAGTTGGTACTGGAAAAGGTTAAATTAACTGAAGTTGTGTATAGTGAACTGGTATAGGAATGGAAGATACAACCTGACTACAAATGGGAACTATTCAGTAATGCAAGGATATCTAAAACTGATTGGGGACACACCAAAAATGGAAATTGCAGAGCTAGTTTGGAACAAAATCAATCTACCAAAATATAGGTTCATCCTGTAGTGGGACGTTCAAGGTAGAGTGTTGACCAAGGAAAGGATGATGGCAATGGGGATACAATGTGAAGATGCTATGTGTGTACTGTGCGATGAAGCTGGAATATAGAGTGCAACACATCTATTTTCTGAATGTGGGTGGTCTACACAGCTCTAGGAGATGTTAAATCAATGGAGTGGCATCAGACTTCAGCAACAGGATGCTTTACAATCCTCAAGCAGAATACAAAGTAGGAGATGGACTATGATGAAGAAGAGCATTGTTGCAGCAGTATATGGAGCAGGTGTATACACAATTTGGCAGGCAAAGAACTGGAAAGTGTTTAGAGATTCTACTGTACAGAGCAATATCATAATCCAACAGATCCAAAGTGTAATTAGAGAAAGAATAGACATGACAAAGACTTCAAAACGAGCTAGGAAGGCTAGACACATAATACATAAGTTGTGTAGTTAGTGCTAGATATTGGATGTAATAGATGAATTAAATTTTTTTGTTTTGATTTTCTAAGGCTTTTCCTGGGATCACCAGGTGAAGTGCTCTTATTTGTAAATTTGAATTTGGTTGATGGACTGGTAATACAATTTTACATTTATTACCAAAAAAAAAAAAAGAAAAGTTAGGGATGATTAGTTGAATCATTGACTATATGCTACATCCTTCAATGTTACCAGATTTAATACAAATATTTGGTTTAGTTATATAAATTTAAGATTAAAAAAATAAAGAAAAATAGAGATTTCAATGTGTCGGACTTGGGATTTTGCAACAATAAACCAAATATAGAAGGAAATACAAAGAAGAAACAATATACTTAAAACACAAGATAGACATGGGAGTTGAACCTCCAATCTCACTTGTAAAGGTGCACCCAATACGTATCTGCACTATAAGACTCATTGAGCTTGGGTGCATACACATATATTTAAGTAATATTGATGAAATATAATACAATCAAACCCCTCTATAATAACATATATGTTCATTTCGATATTTTTTTGCTGCTTAGTGAAGTACTGTTGTAGAAAACATATATCATAACGTAACATAAAAATTAATTCCAAGAAAAACTTGGCTAAATGTGATTTACGAAGAAGAGTATGAGTTCATGTGAACCCACATCCCATAATTGAATACTCTCTTGTAATCTAGCACGTGTAACATGATTTTTGACATTCATTCACACTTAGACTTTCATGCGAACAGCATGAAGATGGGTTGTCTAATGGTGGTTTTGCTACTATGTTGAATTGTGTTAATAATCATTTTAAAGCCTAAATTATTAAAATGTGAAGTATGTATTTTAGTTGTTCAATAAATAAATCGGATTGTAAAATCTCAATTAGGAAATTTCTCCTCCGCCTCCGATCCGGAATTGTAAAAGATTCAACTCCTAAAACAAGTTCGGCAGCTAGTCGATTTAAAGAAATCCTCGTTCCGTTTACTTTTAACTGTCCACTTTTGACTTTACACATTTAACAATTTTATCGATAATATTGATAGTATTTTCAAAAGTTTTGAAAAATGATTTGGGTGAATAAGTTGTTAATGATACGGATAAAACGGGGAATAAAAGATTATTTTTCTCTTGATTTAGCATAGTGACAAGTAAAAGTGCAAATGTATTTTTACTATAGTAGACAAGTAAAAGTGAATGGAGAGAGTATTAATTGGTTCTTATCCTAAGACGGGCCCTTTTATTTTATTTTATTAATATTATTAAATTTAAGTTTAGCAGTCAAAGTATACTCTCGAGTTCTTGGTTTCGCACATAGAAATTAAATCTTCGCTATGTTCAGGTCATTCCCAACAATATCCAATGGAGAATGAGGATTTAAAGAGAAACTCTATTCTTGGAAGTTGAAACAAAATTACAAACAGTAAAAATAAAACCTGTAAAAACATTAATGGGAGAGATAAGTTTTGAAAACTCATCAGTCGTCCCTAATAATTACTTTTGGCATGCATGCATGAAGTATTTAATGGACCATTCAGTTTCTTGATATCTTACAACTAATGTACCCAGTTTCCTAGTAGTACAATTAATAAGAAAAACGTCTGAGTTTTCCAAAAAAGATGAATTAAACACATATAAATTTGCTATAAGCCTATAAATAGCCATACGAGCCATCGGCCAAAATATATCAATCTAATTTGTTTTCACAATACAACAACGAAACTATGTACTCATCATATGGTAGCAGCAGCTCTGGCACAACCACTTTAAAATACCGAATCAAATTTGGTGGACGAACAATTGAAACAACAGTGACTGATAAAGCTGCTATTGCCAATGAATGGGCAGCTGAAATGCTCTCCAAATATGCTGGAAAAGACACAGTTGTTGGTTTAGACAACGAATGGAGACCTAATTTTAGTCCATATAGAAGCAACAAAACAGCTACACTCCAACTTTGCATCGACGATAGGTGTCTGATAGTGCAGTTGTTTTATTTGGATGAAATCCCACAAACCCTAAAAACATTCTTGACTAATCCTAACTTTATATTTGTGGGAGTTGAGGTTGCTGAAGATATTCTTAAACTAAAGAATGAGTATAGGTTGGTTTGTAGTAGAAGTGCTGATATTCGTGATGTTGCTAAGAATACGTGGCCAGGCAGATATTGTCGTCCTGGATTGAAAGACCTTGCTAAAGATATATGTGATCTTTATATGGCTAAGCCAAAACATGTGTGCATGAGCAATTGGGAGGCAAGGGTTCTTAGTGAAAGCCAAGTTGAATATGCATGCATTGATGCTTATGCTTCCTACAAGATTGGTCACAAGCTTCTTATGGAAATGTGAAGTTATTATATATATAACAAGTTAAGTAAGAGTTTTAGATTAATGTGGTGGTCTTTAATTTCTTTTGCATGGTTTGCTAGTAATTATTGTCTTTTGTAAGGTTTCTTCGGCGACGTCCGAATTTTAAGTATTTCGTTTTATATTATTTGGCTGTTGATGTTATTCGTAAGAATATGAGTTTTCATTTGTCAAAGTGGTTTATTATTCGTACTTTATGTTAAATTTTTGCTCGACTCTGTGAAGGTTATCCTCGCTTCTCTTTCATATTGTTCTCTTGTGTATTTTTCTTGCCGTAGTGTTCTTACAACTAAAAATGCCCGTATCTGTGTTGTGGACTCTGTTCTTGTTCATAGCTTTCTGCAATGTATGTGCTTATAACATTCTCTTAGTTTACCGGTAAGGAGTTGCTTTTAATTTTATCTATATTGCTTTTGTTATCTATCGGAAACAGCCTCTCTGCCCTATCGGGGTAGGGGTAAGGTCTGTGTATACATTACTCTCCCTAGACCTCACTTTATTGGATTTTACTAGTTAGTTGTTGTTGTATATTGCTTTTGTTAGTCGTCCGTCCTCTCCAACAGGGGCGGACCTAGTGCATGGACTACGGGTTCCCGGGAACCCAGTAACTCTTGCGTAGACTCTGTATTTATATTAAAAAATTCACTAAATATTGGTAAATATTTGGCTGTGAACCCAGTTATTATTGCATATTAATCTGAAATTACGGTAGGAACCCATAAGCCTCAAATCCTGGATACCATAATCTCAACTACCATTGAATTAGAGCATGAGCTGAGGTGACTCTTAATATATGATCAAGGTTTCACCTTGAATTACTTTTTCTGTTTCTTGCTATTGGTGTTCACTCCTCCTTACTTAAATACCAAAACTTAAGATATTAGTTTAATTTATTAATAGTAGCAGGAAAAAACAACGTTAAAAGAATAAATTGAAAGAGAAAATATCACGTCAAAACTTAAATTTGATTAGTTAAATACATTTGATATAGAATCTTGAACTACATGTTATATAAATTAGTACGTAGTAGTATTTTCAATAAAAGTTAAATAGTTTTTGAAAATTTCGATAAAACGAATTTCATGGAGATTGAGATGGATGGAATGCTGTAGCTGGTACAATCTCAAGAAGTTCTTCAAAATCTTTGGTTAAGGTTAAGCTTAATGGAGTATATTGTTTTTATTTACAGTAATAATACGAGCATCAAATAGTATGTACTCGATGTTATTTTTCCACTTCGAAATAGATATGTCAAATATAAATTTTTTTATTTTGTCATTTTCTACATTACCGCATCCAACGTACGTGTGGACTGACAATTGCAGGATCAAACAGCAAATCTAAATGTTGAGGTTGTGCCGGGTCAAGGTATAAGAACAGCCCCCACGTTCAACCCCCCCCCCNTCTTCTTAAATATCACTTGTTATATGTTTCATATTATTACCTTTTCTAGATTAAATAGGTTATCATGAATTTGTTTAAGGGAGAAGTGTGATTTTGGTTTTCAGATTAGGGGCTCATACAAGAACACAATTATAACTTAACTTTAAGATTTTTGGGATCGACTATATATATGAATCCTCATTATAGTTTCATTTATATCTGTTCTGTCCAAATATTGAAGAATTCAGTTACTTATTTAACAACAAAAAAAACTCTTACATTTTCTTGTTAGGACCGAGAAAAGTCAGGTGTTATGTGTAAGCTAGCAAAGTAAACCTTGAACGAAGATAAATCGTACAACAAAGAGAAATATACCAAAAGAGACACAAACATATAACGTGGTTCAGTCAACTGACCTATGTCCACGGCGGAGATGAGCAATCCACTATAATAAAAAGAGAGTACAAAATATCGAGAGAAAAACCTCACGAAAAAGGCAAACACAAGTGACGCACTAACACTTGTCCCGTAAAGTTCTCCCCCTAAACAAGACTCTCAAGCCCTCTATGGCTACATTGTGGATGCTACTGAATGAGAATGACGGATCTTCAATTTATAGAACTCCAAACCTTTTCCTACAAGAAAAGGGACTAACCAAATATGGAAGATTTATAATTTCCTTCTACAAGAAAGAAAACTCAATCAAGGTGAAATGTTGTCCTTTCCTTCAAGAGATAGGAAAACCAATTATGGTAAGAAAATCTGGACAAACACCTAATATTTCTTCCCATAGATACAGACCTTCACAAAATTAGAAAGATTTCTAGGAATGAGGTCACGAGTTCAAGCCGTGAAAACAACCTCTTGCAGAAATGCATGGTAAGGCTGCGTACAATAGACTCTTATGGTCCGACCCTTTCTCGGACCCTGCGCATAGCAAAAACTTAATGCACCGGACTATTTTTTTTTTTTTAGTAACTCTTGAAATTGAGGAATAGGAGAGTGGAGAGCATAGTCTACCTATATACTGGTATATATCTCACTAGAAACAATATAAAAAACTGAAAAGCATCCCAAGAGATGGAAAATAACAAAATATTACCTAGATCATAGTAGTCGTTTGGTACAATGGTGGAAATGATGGGATATCACATGGACTAAGTACTAACTATACCACATTTATATTAGATAGTCAATTCCACATTTAATGTAAACTATTTGATATATAAATCCTATAATCAAAATAATACAATTTAGTTAATGTAACAATAAAACGANTATTTTCCTTCTAGGAAAAGAAAAACCCAATTATGGTAAATATGTTGTCATTTCCTTCATGAAATAGGAAAACAAATTATGGTAAGAAAATATGGACAAACACCTAAAAATTCTCCCCCTTGGCCTGGATTTTCTGACAAAATAAACTTGATCCATCTTCTTCACATAGACTTCAACAGGTCACATCTCCAAATCTCCACCATAGAGTTTGTCTCAACGTGCGTAGCACTCCGGTCAAATTTCTCAGACAAAAATCATGACTATCGTCAAATATGTTGCGGCTAGAACTGAACTCGCCAAGATGAACCTGTCTTGAACCTTGCTCTGATACCACTTGTTACGACCGAAAAAAGCCAGGTTTCATGCGGAAGCTAGCAAAGCAAACCTTGAACGGCGATAAATCCAACACCAAAAGAGAAATCTACCAAAAGAGACACAAACATTTAACGTGGTTCGGTCAACTGACCTACGTCCACGGCGGAGATGAGCAATCCACTATAATAAAAAGAGAGTACAAAATATCGAGAGAACAACCTCACGAAGAGGCAAACACAAGTGATACACTAACACTTGTCCCATAAAGTTCTCCCCCTAAACAAGACTCTCAAGCTCTTTATGGCTACATTGTGGATGCTACTGAATGAGATGGATGGATCTTCAATTTATAGAACTCCAAACCTTTTCCTACAAGAAAAGGAACTAGCCAAATATGAAAGAATTATATTTTCCTTCTAGGAAAAGAAAAACCCAATTATGGTAAATATGTTGTCCTTTCCTTGATGAAATAGGAAAACCAATTATGGTAAGAAAATATGGACAAACACCTAACATATAAAGGGCTATTTGGTCCTCAAAATTTTCGAAAAAAGGATAATTTTGTCCTTCGTTTCGTTATTTGTCCAAAATGAGTCCTCGTACTCTGCTCCTTCATTATCTCTGAGAAAAGTTTACTGTCCTGATTGATTTAACATAAAACCAATAACAGAAGTGGAAAAGTTGTTCAAAACGAGTGGTTTTATTTCGTGTCTCACACAACTTACACTAGTTGTGTGAGACCTTTTTTTATCTCACATATTTGTGGACCCATATCTTACACATCTGGGTCCACAAAATTCTGGGACCCACACAGTTGTGAGATAAAAAAGAGGCCTCACACAACTAGTGTCAGTTGTGTGAGGCACAAAATAAAATATTTCGTTCAAAACGAATATGTTGCAGTATAAGCATAAAGGGGATTGTTACACAAATAGCCAGCCAGATGTCATATTTAATTTTTCTAATCGTATACATTAATTATACATTGAATATATACAACTATACATATATTATAACATATATTATATATTCACCTGCTCTTTATAGTTTAAAAGATTAGGTGAACGACTTCTGGGTTAATTCTTCTACAAAGTGTTGTTGCGTTCGGACTTCGGGAATTCGGGCCGAATAACATGGAGGAGGGACCTGTCCAGCCTCCCTCTAAAGGGTCAGGCCCAAGTAGTGGGCTTAATTTTATCTCAATGGGCTGGGTACTCTGGGTTGACCCTGTCCAGTTGAATCATAAATATAAGGATATTCTTGCTTTAATAATAAAATACTAGAACATTTTACATGGTATAACTAAGTTATATACTATATTTATGTAATGATTCAGCCGGTCGTTTTGAGTATTTTAGCCCTGATCCGCTATTTATTGCCTTCTCTATGTTGTATTATGTCTATGTGATTTGCCGAGGGTGTTTGGTATTTGTTTCGGGTGAGTTCCAGAGTGAAATAGGACACATAGTTCCTAAGTTAGAGCTTTAAGTTGAAAGAGTTGGTCGTAGTTTGACTTTTGTGTAGACGACTCCGAAATAAAGTTTTGACGGTTCCAATAGCTCCATATGGTGGTTTTGGACTTAGGAGCATGTCCGAATGTTGATTTGGAGGTCCATAGGTCGTTTCGGCTTGAATTGGCGAAAGTTAGAAAATTGAAGGTTTGGAAAGTTTGACCAGGAGTTGACTTTGTTAATATCAGGGTCGGTTTCCGATTCCGGAAGTTGGAATAGGCCTGTCATGTCATTTATGATTTGTGTACAAAATTTGAAGTCAATCAGAATCGTTTTGGTATGAATCGGCATTAGTTTTTAAATTCGAAAGTTTATAGTTTCAATAGGCTTAATTGGGTTGCGATCGTAGAATCGATGTTGTTTGATGTGATTTTTGGCCTCGTGTAGGTCCATTATGTATTTTCGAACTTGATGGTATATTCGGACGGGGTCATGTAGGCCCCGGGTGAGATTCGTATTCATTCCCAAACCATGTTGGACTTAGTCATCATTGCTGAAACTACTAGCTTTTCTGTTCTAGTTTCCTTCTACGCGTTCGCGAAAGTACTCCCGCGATCGCGTAGAGTCTTCAGGGGCTGCTAAGATTTTTCCTTCACGGTTGCGAATGTAGGGGCGCGATCGCGAAGTTTGCTGGGCTTGTTCATCCCGAACGTGTGAGGTATACCGCGTTCGCGTATAAGGAAGGTGAGGCTGGGGGCTGAGACATGCTTGTGCATCGCGATCGCGTGACCTAGGATGTGGTCGCGTGGGTGGAGGAAGCTTGTTAATCGCATTCATGACTGGATTCATGCGATCGTGAATAGTGTTTTATTGAGTTGGGGAGAATTGTTCTACACGATTGCGAGTCTTCGTCCGCGATCGCGATAGAGGACGACTGGGCAGCGGTATTAAAATTTCAAAACGAGGGTTTCATCTCATTTTTCATTTTTGGACCTATAGAGCTCGGTTTGTTGCGATTTTTTGTGGGTTTTTCAAGAAATTCATCGGGGTAAGTGATTCTAACTCAATTTAGCTATATTTCACGAATCCATTGTTATTTTCATCATTTAGTTAGTGATTTGAGTTGGAAATTTGGGAAAAATTGTGAAAACTTCTTAGGCTAAATTTGGGATTTTGAAAGGCGATTTGAGGTCAGATTTGAATAATTCTTGTATGGTTGAACTTGTGATCGGATAGGTGTTCAGATTTTGTATTTTTGGTCGAGTTCTGAGATGCGGGCCCGCGGTTAGTTTTTTTCGTTGACTTTATATTTCTCTTTAGAAATCGTAACTTTTTTGTTCGTAATAGTTTCCTATAGTTTATATTTATGGTATGAAGTTGTTTTGGCTAGATTCGAGACGTTCGAAGTTGGATAATCGAGAGAAAGGCTTACTAGTGGATTGAGTTAGCGTGTTTTGAGGTAAGTGTCTTGCCTAATTTTGTGGGGGTGGGGGGAATTACCCCTTAGGATCTGTGTTGGTTTGTATTAATTGTGATATCTGATATGTGAAAGTGTGACGACCCGGCCAGTCGTCTCATTAGTTACCGCTCCGTTTCTCCCATTTCTGCTTCTTTATGTTTTGTTTATCCATGTTTTGAGGTATCGGTTTGGTCGGATTGAATTCGGATTGGTTTTGATGAAGTTTGAGACACTTAGTCTCTTCTAAGAAGGCTTAAGTTGGAAAAGTCAACCGGATGTTGACTTATGTGTTAGAGGGCTCGGATGTGAGTTCCGATGGTTCGGTTAGCTTCGGGAGGTGATTTGGGACTTAGGAGTGTGATCGAAATGAGTTTTGGAGGTTTGGAGAAGATTTAGGCTTGAATTGGCGAAGTTGATATTTTGGCAATTTCCGGTTGGTAGGCGAGATTTCGATATAGGGGTCGGAATGGAATTCCGAGAGTTGCAGTAGCTTCGTTGTGTCATTTGGGATGTGTGTGCAAAATTTCAGGTTGTTCGGACGTGGTTTGGTTGGGTTTTTTATCAAAAGCGAAATTCGGAAGTTTTTAGAAACTTAGGCTTGAATCCGAGGTGTTTTGGTTGATTTGATGTTGTTTGATGTGTTTTGATGATTGGAACAAGTTTGAATAAGGTATTAGGATATGTTTGTGCTTTTGGTTGAGGTCCCGGGGGCCTCGGGGTGATTTTGGGTGGTTATCGGAGAGTTTGAGGTGTTATTGCAGCTGCAGAGATTGCTGCTTCTGGTGTTTTTGCACCTGCGATTTGGGGACCGCAGGTGCGGCGCCACACGTGTGGAAGTGGAAGTCGCAGAAGCGGATTTGAGAGGGGGAGTCAGGAACCGCAGATGCGGTGGATTGACCGCACCTGCGAAGGCGCAGGTGCGAAGAGTTGACCGCAGATGCGGAATTTGACCCGTTAAGTGATTTCCGCAGATGCGGAGGAAAGACCGCATATGCGGTACCGCAGAAGCGGTGGATTGGTCGCAGATGCGAAAATCCCTGGCCAGAAGGTATATATTATTTTCTTCGCGAAATTTTGCTAAGTTCATCATTTTGAAGACGGGAAAAGAAGCTAAGGCATAGGATTTCAAGAGAAATCAAAGGATATCAGTTGGGTAAGTTCCCTAAGCTTAATTACTTGGGTTTAAGACCATTTTTCCACTGTTTAATCATGGTTTTAGTGGGGATTAAGGAAGAAAATTGGGGATTAGGGCTTGAGTTTAAGAGGCTTTTAAATGGGGATTTGAGGGATCATTTGGACTCCGATTTCAGTGTTCTTGATATCTATAGACTCGTGGGAAGATAAGGATTCTATTGATGTAAAAATTTCTGAATTTCGAGACTCCCTTGGAATATTTTGACGTCCTCGTTCTGATTTTGGTTAGATTCGACACGCGTGGAGGCCGAATCGAGGGGCAAAGGCATCGTGAGCTAGAGATTTAGCCGGTTCGAGGTGAGTAGTGATTGTAAATGATGTTCTGAGGGTTTGAAACCCCGGATTTGCACATCGTAGTGCTATGTTGAGGTTAGACACACGCTTGTTGACGAGCGTGGGGTCATACACTATTGGGGATTTGTGACTTGGTCCGTCCGGGTTGATGATTTTAACGCGTATTTGACTGAAACTTATTTGCTATCATTATGATTTGGGTTGAATGCCATATTTGGGCTTTGTGCCAACTATTTGAACCCTTCGGGGCTTTTTATTGATATTTCCTCACTGTTTTGACTTACTACTTGAACTCTGTCATGTTATTTTCCATTGTTTTACTTCTCAGCCATTTTTACTCAGTTTTGACACTTAAATGATATTTTAAATGATGTTTGGGCTGAGAAACACTGTTTTACTATTGCCCGAGGGGCTTGTGAGGATTTTTGACTGAGTAAGGCCGATGGCCTATGTTGTGAGGAAACACTGATACTGATTTGAGGTCGAGAGCCTGAGATATGTACGCCACGAGGTGGCTTGATTGATATGAGGCCGAGGGCCTAGATTTGATGCCACGAGATGGCTTGTTATTGCNNNNTTCTATTCTCTCACAGATGGTGAGGACGCGCGCTACCGGACAGGGTGGACGACCACCAGTACCACCAGCCGGGGCCACTAGAGGCCGAGGACACGGCCGTGTTCGTGGTAGAGGCAGAGCAGCGAGGGCAGCACCTGCAGATCCACCAGCTGCCCCAGTTCAGGACCAAGTCCCAGATGTGGACCCTCCAGCAGCACCAGCTCAGGCACCAGCTGTGCCTATTGTGATTCCGGGTCTTCAGGAGGCCTTGGCTCAGATATTATCAGTTTGCACTAGCCTAGCTCAGGCGGTTTCAGCCACTACAGTCGCAGCTACTTCTCAAGCGGGAGAGGCAGTCAGACTCCCGCCGCCCGCACACCTGAGCAGGTCGTGCAGGGACTTCAGATGCAGGGGGCACACCTAGCTCAGCCGGTTGCCGCNGGATTTGAGGGATCATTTGGACTCCGATTTCAGTGTTCTTGATATCTATAGACTCGTGGGAAGATAAGGATTCTATTGATGTAAAAATTTCTGAATTTCGAGACTCCCTTGGCATATTTTGACGTCCTCGTTCTGATTTTGGTTAGATTCGACGCGCGTGGAGGCCGAATCGAGGGGCAAAGGCATCGTGAGCTAGAGATTTAGCCGGTTCGAGGTGAGTAGTGATTGTAAATGATGTTCTGAGGGTTTGAAACCTCGGATTTGCACATCGTAGTGCTATGTTGAGGTGAGACACACGCTTGTTGACGAGCGTGGGGTCATACACTATTGGGGATTTGTGACTTGGTCCGTCCGGGTTGATGATTTTAACGCGTATTTGACTGAAACTTATTTGCTATCATTATGATTTGGGTTGAATGCCATATTTGGGCTTTGTGCCAACTATTTGAACCCTTCGGGGCTTTTTATTGATATTTCCTCACTGTTTTGACTTACTACTTGAACTCTGTCATGTTATTTTCCATTGTTTTACTTCTCAGCCATTTTTACTCAGTTTTGACACTTAAATGATATTTTAAATGATGTTTGGGCTGAGAAACACTGTTTTACTATTGCCCGAGGGGCTTGTGAGGATTTTTGACTGAGTAAGGCCGATGGCCTATGTTGTGAGGAAACACTGATACTGATTTGAGGTCGAGAGCCTGAGATATGTACGCCACGAGGTGGCTTGATTGATATGAGGCCGAGGGCCTAGATTTGATGCCACGAGATGGCTTGTTATTGCTCTTGGGCCGTAAGGGGCCCCTCCGCTATTTATTGCCTTCTCTATGTTGTATTATGTCTATGTGATTTGCCGAGGGTGTTTGGTATTTGTTTCGGGTGAGTTCCAGAGTGAAATAGGACACATAGTTCCTAAGTTAGAGCTTTAAGTTGAAAGAGTTGGCCGTAGTTTGACTTTTGTGTAGACGACTCCGAAATAAAGTTTTGACGGTTCCAATAGCTCCATATGGTGGTTTTGGACTTAGGAGCATGTCCGAATGTTGATTTGGAGGTCCATAGGTCGTTTCGGCTTGAATTGGCGAAAGTTAGAAAATTGAAGGTTTGGAAAGTTTGACCAGGAGTTGACTTTGTTAATATCAGGGTCGGTTTCCGATTCCGGAAGTTGGAATAGGCCTGTCATGTCATTTATGATTTGTGTACAAAATTTGAAGTCAATCAGAATCGTTTTGGTATGAATCGGCATTAGTTTTTAAATTCGAAAGTTTATAGTTTCAATAGGCTTAATTGGGTTGCGATCGTAGAATCGATGTTGTTTGATGTGATTTTTGGCCTCGTGTAGGTCCATTATGTATTTTCGAACTTGATGGTATATTCGGACGGGGTCATGTAGGCNATTGTAGACCGTGTGTACCGATCGTGTGTGGTGACTATTGGGGGTCTGGAGACCCGAGTGGATCTTTTATTATTGAGTATGGTGGATTTCGATGTCATTTTGGGCATGGATTGGCTATCTCCGTGTCGCGCTATTCTGGACTGTCATGCTAAGACAGTCACATTGGCTATACCGGGTGTGCCACGGATCGAGTGGCGAGGTGTGACTGATTATGTTCCTAGTAGAGTGATCTCTTTCTTGAAGGCCCAGCGTATGGTTGGGAAGGGTTGTCTTTCGTATCTTGCCTTTGTGAGGGATGTTAGAGCTGAGACTCCCAGTATTGATTCTGTTCCGGTTGTGAGGGATTTACCTGATGTATTTCCTGCAGATCTGTCGGGCATGCCACCGGACAAGGATATTGATTTTGGATTGACCTGGTGCCGGGCACTCAGCCCATTTCTATTCCGCCGTATCGTATGGCACCAGCGAAGTTGAAGGAGTTAAAGGAGCAGATTTAGGAACTCCTTGACAAGGGCTTCATTCGGCCTAGTGTGTCGCCTTGGGGCACGTCGGTTCTGTTTGTGAAGAAGAAGGATGGCACTATGAGGATGTGCATTGATTATAGGCAATTGAACAAGATAACAATTAAGAACAAGTACCCTTTGCCTCGCATTGATGATTTATTCGACCAGCTTCAGGGAGCAAGGGTATTCTCCAAGATTGATCTCCGTTTGGGTTATCACCAGTTGAAGATCAAGGATTCGGATATTCTTAAGACGGCCTTCAGGACCAGATATGGTCATTATGAGTTCCTGGTTATGTCTTTTCGGCTGACCAATGCCCCAGCAGCGTTCATGCATCTGATGAACAACATTGTTCCGGCCTTATCTTGACTCATTTGTCATAGTCTTCATTGATGATATTCTGGTATATTCGCGTAGTCAGGAGGAGCACGCGGAGCATTTGAGGGTTGTGTTGCAGAGATTGAGGGAGGAGAAGCTTTATGCAAAGTTCTCCAAGTGTGAGTTTTGGCTCAATTCAGTGGCATTCTTGGGACACGTGGTGTCCAGTGAGGGTATTCAGGTTGATCCAAAGAAGATAGATGCGGTTCAGAGTTGGCCCAGACTGTCCTTAACCATAGAGATTCGCAGCTTTCTTGGTTTGGCAGGCTATTATCGCCGGTTTGTTCAGGGATTCTCATCTATCGCATCGCCCTTGATCAAGTTGACTCCGAAGGGTGCTTCATTCGTATGGTCGGACGAGTGTGAGGAGAGCTTTCAGAAGCTTAAGACAGTCTTGACCACAGCTCCAGTATTGATGTTGCCATCAGCTTCAGGTTCATATACTGTGTATTGTGATGCTTCGAGAGTAGGGATTGGTTGTGTGTTGATGCAGGAGGGTAGAGTTATTACTTGTGCTTCTCGTCAGTTGAAGCCCCATGAGAAGAACTACCCCGTTCATGACTTGGAGTTGGCTGCCATAGTTCACGCGTTAAAGATTTGGAGGCATTATTTGTATGGCGTATCTTGTGAGGTGTTCACCGATCATCGAAGTCTTCAGCATTTGTTCAAGCAAAGGGATCTTAATTTGAGGCAGTGAAGATTGTTGGAGTTACTTAAGGATTATGATATCACTATATTGTACCATCCGGGAAAGGCCAATGTGGTGGCCGATGCTTTGAGCCGAAAGGCAGTGAGTATGGGGAGTTTGGCATCTATCCCAGTTGGGGAGAGACCTCTAGCGGTTGATGTTCAGGCTTTGGCCAATCGGTTTGTGAGGTTGGATATTTCGGAGCCCAGTCGGGTATTGGCTTGTGTGATTTCTCGGTCTTCCCTATATGAGCGCATCAGAGAACGCCAGTATGATGATCCACACTTGCTTGTCCTTAGGGACAGAGTTCAGCATGATGATGCCAGAGATGTGACTATTGGAGATGATGGGGTATTGGGGATGCAGGGCCGGATTTGTGTGCCCAATGTAGATGGGCTTTAGGAGTTGATTCTGGAGGAGGCCCATAACTCGCGGTATTCTATCCATCTAGGAGCCGTGAAGATGTATCAGGACCTGAGACAGCATTACTGGTGGAGGAGAATGAAGAAAGATATTGTGGGATTTGTAGCTCGATGTCTCAATTGTCAGCAGGTGAAATATGAGCATCAGAGACCGGGTGGCTTGCTTCAACGGATGGATATTCCCGAGTGGAAGTGGGAGTGGATCACTATGGACTTTGTAGTTGGGCTTCCATGGACTTTGAGGAAGTTCGATGCTATTTGGGTGATTGTGGATAGGCTGACCAAGTCCGCGCACTTCATTCCTATATGTACTACCTATTCTTCCGAGCGGTTAGCAGAGATATATATCCGTAGATTGTTCGGTTGCATGGTGTCCCAGTTTCCATCATTTCAGATCGGGGAACTCAATTTACTTCCTAGTTTTGGAAGTCTGTCCAGCGGGAGTTGGGTACTCAGGTGGAGTTGAGCACAACTTTTCACCCTCAGACGGACGGGCAGTCCGAGCGCACTATTCAGATATTGGAGGATATGCTACGCGCTTGCGTTATTGATTTCGGAGGGTCATGGGATCAGTTTCTACCGCTTGCAAAGTTTGCTTATAACAACAGCTACCAGTCGAGTATTCAGATGGCTCCATATGAGGCTTTGTACGGGAGGCGGTGTAGATCTCCAGTTGGTTGGTTCGAGCCCGGTTAGGCTAGGCTATTGGGGACAGATTTGGTTTAGGATGCTTTAGATAAGGTAAAGGTGATTCAGGAGAGACTTCGTACAGCGCAGTCGAGGCAAAAGAGTTATGCTGACAGGAAGGTTCGAGATGTGTCCTACATGGTTGGTGATAAGGTCCTGATGAAGGTTTCACCCATAAAGGGTGTTATGAGGTTTGGAAAGAAAGGGAACTTGAGTTCGCGGTCCATTGGGCCTTTTGAAGTACTTCGGAGGATTGGGGAGGTGGCTTATAAGCTTGCCTTGCCACCCAGCTTGTCGAGTGTGCATCCGGTGTTCCATGTATCTATGCTCCGGAAGTATATTGGAGACCCGTCTCAAGTTCTGGATTTCAGCACGGTTCAGTTGGAGGGTGATTTGACTTATGATATGGAGCCAGCAACTATTCTAGAGCATCAGGTTCAGAAATTGAGATCAAAAGATATAGCTTCGATGAAAGTGCAGTGGAGAGGTCGACCCGTGGAGGAGGCTACCTGGGAGACCGAGCGGGAGATGCGGAGCAAATATCCTCACCTGTTTGAGGCTTCAGGTATGTTTCTTGACTCGTTCGAGGACGAACGTTTGTTTAAGTTGGGGAGGATGTGACGACCCGGCCAGTCGTCTCATGAGTTACCGCTCCGTTTCCCCCATTTCTGCTTCTTTATGTTTTGTTTATCCGTGTTTTGAGGTATCGGGTTGGTCGGATTGAATTCGGATTGGTTTTGGTGAAGTTTGAGACACTTAGTCTCTTTTAAGAAGGCTTAAGTTGGAAAAGTCAACCGGATGTTGACTTATGTGTTAGAGGGCTCGGATGTGAGTTCTGATGGTTCGATTAGGAGGTGATTTGGGACTTAGGAGTGTGATCGGAATGGGTTTTGGAGGTTTGGAGAAGATTTAGGCTTGAATTGGCGAAGTTGATATTTTGGCGATTTTCGGTTGGTAGGCGAGATTTCGATATAGGGGTCGGAATGGAATTTCGAGAGTTGCAGTAGCTTCGTTGTATCATTTGGGATGTGTGTGCAAAATTTCAGGTTGTTCGGACGTGGTTTGGTTGGGTTTTTTATCAAAAACGGAATTCGGAAGTTTTTAGAAACTTAGGCTTGAATCCGAGGTGTTTTGGTTGATTTGATGTTGTTTGAAGTGTTTTGATGATTGGAACAAGTTTGAATAAGGTATTAGGATATGTTTGTGCTTTTGGTTGAGGTCCCGGGGGCCTCGGGTTGATTTCGGGTGGTTATCGGAGAGTTTGAGGTGTTATTGCAGCTGCTGAGACACGTACGGAAGTGGAAGTCGCAAAAGCGGATTTGAGAGGGGGAGTCAGGAACCGCAGATGCGGTGGATTGACCGCACCTGCGAAGGCGCAGGTGCAAAGAGTTGACCGCAGATGCGGAATTTGACCCGTTAAGTGATTTCTGCAGATGCGGAGGAAAGACCGCATATGCGGTACCGCAGAAGCGGTGGAATGGTCGCAGATGCGAAAATCCCAGGCCAGAAGGTATATATTGTTTTCTTCGCGAAAGTTTGCTAAGTTCATCATTTTGAAGATGGGAAAAGAGGCTAAGGCATAGGATTCAAGAATCAAAGGATATCAGTTGTGTAAGTTCCCTAAGCTTAATTACTTGGATTTAAGACCATTTTTCCACTGTTTAATCATGGTTTTAGTGGGGATTAAGAAAGAAAATTGGGGATTAGGGCTTGAGTTTAAGAGGCTTTTAAATGGAGATTTGAGGGATCATTTGGACTCCTATTTCAGTGTTCTTGATATGTATAGACTCGTGGGAAGATAAGGAATCTATTGGTTTAAAAATTTCTGAATTTCGAGACGTGGGCCCGGGGGTCGGGTTTTGGTAATTTCGGGATTTGTGCCCTTTATTGGTTGTTTTCGCTTGGGCTTTGTTCCCTCGGCATATTTTGACGTCCCCGTTTTGATTTTGGTTAGATTCGACGCGCTTGGAGGCCGAATCGAAGGGCAAAGGCATCGCGAGCTAGAGATTTAGCCGGTTCGAGGTGAGTAGTGATTATAAATGATGCTCTGAGGGTTTGAAACCCCGGATTTGCACATCGTAGTGCTATGTTGAGGTGAGACACACGCTTGTTGACGAGCGTGGGGTCGTACACTATTGGGGATTTGTGACTTGGTCCGTCCCGATTGATGGCTTTACCGCGTATTTGACTGAAACTTATTTGCTATCATTATGATTTGGGATGAATGTCATATTTGGGCTTCGTGCCAACTATTTGAACCCTTCGGGGCTTTTTATTGATATTTCATCACTATTTTGACTTACTACTTGAACTCAGTCATGTTATTTTCCACTGTTTTACTTCTCAGCCATTTTTATTCAGTTTTGACACTTAAATGATATTTTAAATGATGTTTGGGCTGAGAAACACTGTTTTACTATTGCCCGAGGGGCTTGTGAGGATTTTTGACTGAGTAAGGCCGAGAGCCTATGTTGTGAGGAAACATTGATACTGATTTGAGGCCGAGGGCCTGAGATATGTACGCCACAAGGTGGCTTGATTGATATGAGGCCGAGGGCATAGATTTGATGCCACGAGATGGCTTGTTATTGCGCTTGGGCCGTAAGGGGCCCCTCCAGGAGTCTGCACACCCCCATTGAGCGCGGGTACCCATTGTGATGTGAGATTGAGCCCGAGGGGCTGGTATTGTTTCTGAGATGTTGCCCGAGGGGCGGATTTGTGGATACTGTGCCCGAGGGGCGAGCTTCTATTTGTTTACTCTACCTTAATTGTTTGTCAATTACCTGTTCATTGTTGGAAAAAGGATTTTACTTGACTTTTCACCGGTTTACTGTTTTTAACTGGTTTTACTGCTTCATTATAGAATGCCTTGTGCCTTACGTGTTTTCTTACTTTCAGTCATTATTTACATTTGTTACTCACTGAGTTGGAGTACTCACTCTACTCCCTGCACCCTGTGTGCAGATTCAGGCGTAGCTGGTTCTGCTTCCGAGTGCTGATTCATCCCAGCTTCAGGGGTTCTTCGAGGAGTCTTTAGGTAGCTGTTGGCGTTCGCAACCGGAGCTCCTCCCTATCTCTTTCCTTTATGTCCTTAGTTCAATGTTAAACTCTATAGTGATACTTGAGTATTCAGTGTGGATAGATGCTCGTGACTTGTGACACCCCGGTTAGGGCTGTGTTGGGTTGTACTTCCGCACTTTATTGATATCATCCGCTACTTAATATTAGTAAATCATGTTTTAGACTGCTTTGTGTTGTTGAACTGTTTAAAAAGGTAAATTGGGTTTAATTGGCTGGCCTTGTCTTCACGAGAGACGCCATCACGACCGGGTCCGGGAAATAGGGTCGTGACAGAAAGTCGTGTCGCAAGGTGACAAGTTTGTGCACGGGTTAAATATGGGAATTGACAGATTTTAGCTATATAGATTTCTTTCATGCCTTAATTGAGTTACCTTAACATGTTATATTCATTATCATTAGACTATCTTCACATACACTACTTGTCTTATCTCTTACTTATTAATTGTCTTTACATGTTTAGTTGAAGTATTGTTTCGTCTATTCCTTATTCATTATTGAAGCGTTGAGTTCTTCACTTGAAGTTGGTATTCTTGGAATATCTTGTTATTGAAATTGGTATAAAGTTATGAAGGCCGTGATTTAAATTGAGGCAAAGTTGTAAAGTTGTGAAATATTATTCTTGTTGAGTTATTCACCTTCGATTATTATTGTTGAGACTCTTGTATAATTGTGGTTGAGTCATGGGTTATTTGTTGTGAAAACACTATTGTTGTTGGTTTCTTGGCAAGTTGTGATATTGGGCACTTGAGGTGCGATTTGTGATACGTTGTAATTTTGATACGCATACGGTGGTATAAGGATTTGGGGTTAAAACGCATGCGGTGAGATAAGGTGGGCTAGATACGCGTATTGCTAGTAGGGAACTAATTGATACCACGCGGTGTGATAAGGTAGGCTAAAACACCGGAACCTATTTTGAAAATTATAATTTTCAAAACTAAATGCAATGCTCCCGCTTTGATATAAGGAAAGACTGTGAAATGCTTTGTGATTTGAGACTACGAGGCGGTACTTCGCTAGTGACTCTTGTTGATGCTTTTCTTTACTTCACTTGTGTTTTGGTTGCTTTGTTTCCTTGGCATAACATTCCTTGTTTTTCTTCCGTGATACATCATTTGCCTTAGTTCAGTGTAGCAAATCTCGGTGTATTTCTTTTTTTTATTTTTGGTAAATAAAGAATTTTATTACCAATTGGTCATTATGTACATAAAGAGAAAAAAATAGCAGACTGTTGAACTTATTGTTCCAACTGCTGACGCTAAGTAAAACATCTACTCCTGCTACTACAAACTTCTACTACTACCCTAGTGCTAAGGATAAAAGTTCAACATTTCCAATTTCCGAGCAAGCCTTGGCTTCATTGATCCCCTGCAACAAACTTCTTGAATGATTTGCTTTATAATAAGATCTGGTGCTGAATAGTTATCTTGAAACACCCTTTGATTTCTTTCCCTCCAAACATAATATATACTTGCTGCAAGTGCTATCCTATAAACTTCTGCTTTAGAGCTTCTCCCTTTTGCATGTTCTTCCACCCACTTTAATTCCTCCGACCAATCCATGGCCTTCTTGTTTACTCCTTGCCAGAACAATATTTTATTCCAAATATAAGCAGCATAGTCACATTGAAAAAATAAGTGTGAAATACTCTCGATCCCATTATTGCATTAAGGGCAAGATTGTGCTACATCCATTCCCCCATGAAGTAATCTATCTCTGGTAAGTATTTTCCCATGTGCCACCAACCTCAATATGAATACCCATTTAGGAGCTCCTAGATTATTTCATACTAGCTTCCTCAAAAAAACCTTATGAAATTCTCCCCTCAGTTTAGTGCACAGTTGTTTAATAGAGAAGATTGTCAAGGACTCAAATTCAATTGCACCCATTCTTATTTGTTCAACATATCTTCTGGCCTTTAGTATTTTTTGAACCACCCATGATGCTTGTCTTGGTGATATAACTCACACATGTCTGTCCTTTATATAGTAACTGTGAATCCATTTTACCCACAAGCTATCTTTTTTAGTGCATAATCTCCATAGAAGCTTGCATATTGCAGCTTTATTCCAACATGCAACATCTAAAGTATTTAGCTCTCCAGCAACTTGTGGGTAGAAAACTCTATCCCATGCTAGTAATGCCTTTTTTGATGCCTCCACCCCACCCGACCACAAGAATTTTCTACAAGTTGCTTCAATAACTTTGACAATCTTTGTAGGTAGCAAAAATATCTGTGACCAAAATACTTGAATGGAAAACAACACATTTTTTATCAATTGACCTCTCCTTGCATGGGGTAGTAATTTTGATGTCCAACAGTGGATCTTTCCTATCATTTTTTCAAGCAGTGGTTGGCACCGGATCACTGAAAGTCGTTTAGTGCTTAGAGGCACACCAAATATCTAATTGGCAACTCGCCTTTTGCAAAACAAGTTACTTCTATAATATGTGATTGCACTGCCTACCCCACACCTCCAAAATATATAGATACTTTTTTCTCTATTGGCGACAAGTACTGAAGCTAAGGAAAACTCCTGGAAGCATTCAAATAGCATATGAACAAACTTTACATCACCTTTGGAGAAAAGAAACAAATCATCTGCAAATCCCAATTGAATAATTTTCATTTTCTCACATTTTGGGTGGTAATTGAAATCAGGCTCATTTCTCAATCTCTTCAAAATTCTACTAAAGTATTCCATCACCAATACAAACAAGAATGCAGATAATGGGTCCCCTTGTCTTAATCCTTTCTTTGCACCAAAAGCCTCGGTGTATTTTTTTATTGTCTCATTTCTATTGTTATCATTATTTCACTGTTATATACCCGTTCAATTTCTTATTTATTCTAGTAGGGCCTTGACCTGATCTCGTTACTACTCTACCGAGGTTAGGCTTGGCACTTATTGGATACCATTGTGGTGTAATCATGCTACGCTTCTACACATCTTTTTGTGCAGATCCAGGTACCTCCTACCAGTCCAGGCACTAGTGAGACGAGCCCAGTTCGGAGACTTCAAGGTATACCTGCTGGCGTCCGCATGCCTCAGAGTCACCCTCTATCTAGTCTATTTTCTTTTCTTATCCTTTTATATACACTGATGTATAGGGATGTTCAGTACCATCTCATAGAGCTAGTGACTTGTAGTCACCGGATTTGGGAAGTTGTGTTCGGTTTAGTTACGGAGGTTCTTTATATGATAGTGGTTGAGTTATTTGAAGGTTCTTAATAAATTTTCAGTTAATATCGTATGTATGTTAAACTTACCTACTCTTAGAAACTAGGTGTCATCACAACATCCTAAGGAGGAAAATTGGGATCGTAAAAAGTTGGTAACAGAGCTCTAGGTTCATAGGTGTTATGAGTCACAAGCAGGTTTAGTAGAGTCTCGTGGATCGGTGCAGACACATCTGTACTTATCTTCGGGAGGCTATAGAACTGTTAGGAAAAACATCACTTCTTTGATACTTTATCGTGCGAATTTGTTGACGTCGAAATTTCAAATCTATGTAAATGCATAAATACCCCATTCAACTTGTCCTGGAAAGTCATTTACACACCTAAACTTTACGGGCGTCCTAACACCCCCACTATTTTTTAAAGAACTGTATTTATTTACTCCCTCCTTATGCCTGGCCAGCCGCGCGTGTTTGACAACTGAATTGAGCGCGTCCTAACTCTATTAATCGTTGAAAACACCCCAAAAAAAAGAAATAAATAAATCTTTAACGTTAATATAACCTCAACCAACGGTAAAATCCCCTCTTCCCCAATATTTTACCAAACCCAATTGAAGAACCCTAATTTCTTCTTCTTCTAATTTCTGCCGAGAATCTCTCAAATTGCCCTTTTGAAGTTTTAATCTTTGAAGGCAAAGGTTAACCTTTCTCCTTCTTAAGAACCCTAATTTCTTTTCTTTTAATATTGTTATGCCTTTGCCCTAAATTCCAATTATCCGATTTTATGAAAGCTAATGCAAATTATCTGACTTTGATATTTTCTTGTTGTGTTGTAGTTGTTGCAATGCCTTCAAAAGGCTTGAATTTGACAAGGCTTTGCACGCAAGAGGAAGAAAATGAGTCAAGTGGAGAAATTCGATGCAACCATGGCTATGTGCTGCCTTTGTTAACAGCTTGGACCCCTCGGAACCCAAGAAGAAGATATTGGGTTTGTCCATACTATAGGGTAAATGATAGTGAAAATTCTTTCATTAATTGAGTTGTGAAAAATTATCATTCATTAATTTCCTTTTGTTATTCATCTTAGGGTCCACGATCTTGTGATTTTTGGGTTTGGAAGGATTCCGAAATTGATCCTAGGTCCAAATTTGTTATTCCAAAATTGCTGGACAAAATGGGTGAACTTGAGAATGCATTAGAAGGCTTTGAAAATCTTGCCAAGCCGAGGACAACTTTAAAGGTTGAAAATACCATAGAAGAGGACAAGATGAAGAAGATTGAGGCTCAATTGGTGAAATTGCAAGATGATATGGAGAAGATGAAAGAGAAGGAAAAGAAATGGAAGAATAAATTAGTTAAGTCAAAGGCTAGGGAAAATGTACTTTGGTTCATTATATTGGGGATGTGTATTATTCTTGTTGCTTGTGGGTATCCCGGAATCTCATTGAAAGAAGATGCAATGAGGTTGCCATTGTGAATCTAGTTTTGTCATCTCAATATGAATGTAGTTGTTGGTTGTAGGATTTATTTTGTATGTTTACAATGGAACTTATGTAAGCCTTTTGTTGTTTTGTCATCTCAATATTTTGTAGTATTCTCATCTCAATATGTAATTGTAGTTCTTGCGTATCAATTAATGTTTCAATGCATCTTACCAAACGACTCCAAAGTCTGTACTTATCAAAGGTTTAGAATAGAGATGTATGAAAACTTGTGAAGGAAGAACTTTTTGTTTCCACAACTGAAGGAACACATTTCATGGCAAACACACATACTATCAACCTGTACAACTAATAGATCACTAAAACATCATATATGCATTTCTTGCATAAAAGCCACAAAATGAGTTAACAAAACAGCTGTTTGTTGTCATTGTAGCAGCAGCAAAACAGACACCAAATGTAACAAAATAGCAGTCTATAGCTACCAACAAATCCTTATCAAAATACAGAATTGCAGTCTATAGCTACTTCAAATTGCAGTCTAGTTCAGTCTATTGCAATACAGTCATCAAACAAAAGCAAAGCTTCATCAGCTGGGTTGATTTGCAGTGGTGCTTTCCTGGGTCAACTTAGCAGCCCTAGACCTTGTTTGAATGAGCTTCTTGCCTCTCAATTGTTGAAGCTGCCTTGATGTCATAACTTCTTTACCTTTCCATTTAACACCTCGGGGCCTAGATCTCCAGTTACTTCTGCCGAGGACCTCACATTCTTAAAGTTTGTAGATGACATTCCAGGCTGCCAAAACCCAACAGAAAATCAGACAAATGAAATCACCTATATATGAGAGTTTGTGTTAGACTTACATTTTGAATCTTGAAGCCACTTTGAGTGTGTAAAACTCCCATCCCAACCATCCTTGGTTTCTTAAATTGTGTTCTTACATCAGTGCTAGTACCAACATCCTACATCAAACAATCAAAATTAAAAATCTGGGAATTTTTTAAAAAAGAGAAAAAAGACATTAAAGGGAAGAACTTCACCTTTTCTTTAGAACCTTTTGGCCTACCCCTTCCTCTTGCAGTACTTTGCTTTGGTGGCTTTGAACTACCAACACTTGTAGGCACAGAATTTGCTGAAGTTGCAGCAGTATTACTTCCAGCAGCCTTTGACATCCCCTCTTGTTATGACCCTTGTTATGACAATTGCTACATGTCATAACAACTCCACTTTTGGACAATTTTCCTGTCTTATTTTCACCAGGCTCTTTTCTTCTAACCTTCTTTGGCCTTCCAGGCATCTTCTTGACATGAGGTGGTATAACAGTTGGGTTTTGTGACTCTGGCCACATATTCATACCCAAGACAGGCTGTAGAAAGTAACTGTATGTTTTCATGTAAGTTGCATTACTGTACCAATGAGAAATATAGTTCATAGGCTCAAGATTTTTAAAATGCAGGGCAGCAACTGCATGAGCACATGGTATGCCTTTTAACATCCAAGCTCTGCAGGTGCATGTTTTCCTGTTGATGTCCACTAATTGCTTCACTTCACTTGCACCTGATCCTTGCTTCACTTCAAATCCATACTCACCATTCCAGAAAATGTTACATTTCATTGACCTTTCTGTGTTCTCTTCCAAGACTTTCATGGCCATTGGTGAAAAATCAGTAATCCAAGTGTTTCAAAATTGTCTGAGCTGACCTATTCTGTTCATCATCTTCACCCTTATTTCTTCAAGCATTGTCACTATAGTCTTCTGCCTTGCTGCCAAAATCCAAGCATTGAAACATTCTGTCATATTATTGTCAACACTATCACACTTGCAGAATGTGTTGAAATACACCTTACTCCATCTTTCAATGTTGTAGTACAACAGTTCATCAACTATCTTAGACCCCAATTTCTTCATGTCATCCAGATTTTTCTTCAACTCCCATTCATAGGTAGACCTTGCACACCTCCAGAAGCAGTTCCTTCTCTCTATACCCCTCCATTTCTTAGACCAGTTAGCTAGGATGTGCCTTGCACACATCCTATGCTCAGAATTTGGAAGTAGGTCTGCTATAGCATTCTCAAGCCCCTGGAAAATTAACAATGGCAGTTAGTATTAAGTGAAACATCAGTAGAAAAATAACAACAAACTACAAGTGATTACCTTTTGCATGTCTGTTATTATTGTCAGATTGGTACCATCTCCAAGCTGAAGATCACTCTTTAAAAGGCTGACAAACCACCTCCAAGTGTGCATATTTTCAATCTCAACAACAGCCCAAGCAAGTGGAAGCATCTGATTATTTCTATCTTTGCAAACTGCTACAAGTAGTTGGCCTCTACATACCCCTTTTAAAAAACATCCATCTAATCCAATGCATGGCCTACAACCAGCTAAGTATGACTTCTTCATTGCCTCAAAACAAATGTAGAACCCAACAAACATTTTCTTCCCACCTTCAAAAGTTTCTTCACTAAGTTTCACTACATATGTACTACCTGGATTTGATCTAAGCAACTCATCCTTATAATCTAAAATCCTACCATACTCTAGTTTATGATCACCCATTATCTCATTCAACACAATATTTTTTGCCCTCCTACAAACTGTCCTCCCAACATATAATCCCAATTTCTTTCTAATCAACTCTTGAAACTTGAATATTCTAATGTTAGGTTGTTCTTTTATCCTCTCATTGAACCTTTTAGCCAAGAACTTTGAATTACATAGCTTGTTTCTGTTAGTAGGGTCACATTTGTGAACTGGATTGTAGTTCTTGACTACAAAATCCTTAGTCCTAGAATCATAACTAGCAACTAGAAGCCAAGGACAGGATGTCTTCTTGCACTTAACCCTCACCCTTGTAGGTTCATTTACATACTTTTCTATAGAAACCTTTTGTTGAACAGCATATTTAGTTACAGCTTCTCTGAAATCTCTCACACTTGCAAATGCAAGTCCAGTTTCCCAAACTATTTTCTTGCAAGTCTTGTCAAATATTACTCTTCTTTTAGTCTTTCTTCTTCTAGCTTTAACTTTCTGTTGAACCTCCCCTTCACCTTCATCATCAACATCATCTGGATCTGTCTCAAAACTAGCAGCTTCATCTGAGAGGTAATAAGGCTCATCACCACCTATCTTACCTTCTAAACTCTTCTTCTTCCTAGATTCATATTCATCATACCCCACATCTGGCCCTCTCTTACCTAGTTTAACATGTTCTTGTTCAGGAGCACTTTCTTTCCTCTTCCTCCTCTCTACAGTCCTTCTTTCTGCCCTAAATGCCCTGTATTCCTCATGTGTATCACTACCATAATCAGCTTCTCCTTCTTCAAACAACTCCTCATGGTCTGAATCTGAGCTGTTATCAGTGCTGCTACTAGATTCAGATGACTTTGATTCATATGAGGAGTTTGAACTATCATCAGTAGTAACAGCTGTGGGCACACTATTATTGGCACTATTTTCAGCAGTATTGGAAGCCTTTTCAGAAGTTCCCAAACCCTCACAGCCCCCTAAATCTTGACCAGATTCCTTCTCAAAAGTAACATTACTATCATCCACAACTTGGCTGGCATATTCTAATAGAGGGGGGACCACTACAGCTTCTTCAACCATGTGATCTACATAAACCTCCAAAATATCCCCACTTTTTAAATCTTGACAAATACCCATAAGGTCCCTAACAACCTTAATTACTACCAAAGCAGGACAATTAGGTGGTCTAACATAAATAACAGCAGAAGAACTATTGTAACCAAACTCTTTTACATAACCTAAAAACTCAAAATATGAGAACCTATCAACATCGACATCAACACAATCAGTAATCATCCCACCAACATAATCCTCCACTGAAAATGAATGTAACTTATCCGTGGAGATTTTTCCACCATGGAAAAACCTTAGTGTAACAAGTACAAAAGACATTGAAATACCTGAATATAGTAGAAAATCAACTAATTAAATTGTGTAATTACTATTAGACCCCTACACAAGAAGTCAGAATACATGCAACAAGAATAAAACTGAAAATTGATTATTATTACACCTTAAAAATTGTATTTCAGTTCCTCGATTTTACATTGACAACATTACAGTGAAGAAATTTGCAGCAACTTCAGAACCCTAGATATGGATGATATTAAACAAACTAAAAAAGAGATAACATTTAGGGTTGATGATAGAAAAGGCTAGGGTTGATGTGTTTACCTCCAAACTAAAACAAATATACCGTTTGCACTTATTCTTCAGAGACCTTCAACTTCGAACGGGTCTTCAACCAAATCGTCAAATGAAACAATTAAGAACAAACGGAAAGTACCAGGAAGAACGAAATCGAAGGGTTTTGCAACAGATCCCTTCGATTTTGGTCAGGCAAATTGATTTTGGAGAGGCTAATCGAATCTTTGAGGGTGGGTAGGGTTCTTCAATTTTGGGAATTTTTCACTGAGGGGGGTTAATGGGTTAATGAGTTTTGTTTGTAAAATGTTATGTTTATGTTTATTTACGGAAGGATTTAATTACGTGGCTTCATTTTAAAAGCGCGTGTTTTCCACTTACGTTATTATAATTGGGCCAGGCATAAGGAGAGAGTAAATAAATACAGTTCTTTAAAAAATAGTGGGGTGTTAGGACGCCCGTAAAGTTTAGGTGTGTAAACGACTTTCCAGGACAAGTTGAATGGGGTATTTATGCATTTTCTCTTCTATTTTCTCACAGATGGCGATGTTGATACCCAATTTTTCCCTATAATATTTTTTAAAGTACATATATACTTTCAAAACTATGCATTAGCATCAATCGATATTTTTTCATAATTTCTATATTTAAATTGATTTTATCCTAGTATTTTATTTACATAAATGATTATAAATCGCATCACAAATGGCTTTATAGCTTTCATGACTTAATATTGCTATTTATAGTTATATTAAGTTCAAATTATTTCACAAATGGCGACATTTACACCTTTTGGTTACAATTCCACTAATTTTGTAATTATAGCCCATGTATACATCACTGCATTATTTTACCAGAAATTGATCCATTATATTTTTACAATATTGAATAATTATTTTAAAGCACTTCTATGCATGACTTTTTTTTCTTATTGATAATTATTTTATAAAATATTTTTTATCAATTATTTTGGTATTTAACAAATAGCCTTTTTATTTCAGAACTAACCTCTTTTAATACCAGCCCAAACCCCTTTAATATTACCCCAAATCCCTAAATATACCAGCCCAAACCCCTTAAGCCCAATCTGTATACACCCGACCCAATAAAACTTTTTAATCGTGGCCGTTGATCCTTTTAATCAACGGTCTACGATTAAACTTACCATTTTAATTCACCTAACCCTAACCCCCTCTTCATTTCTCTTCAACTGCCGTCACCCGTTTCCTTCACCCTTCCAGTTCTCTCTTAACTCGCCCTAACCTTAATTGCCGTCACCAGTGAAGACCTCCCTTCTATGGTGTTTCTGTGCCTTCTCCGACCACCACTGGTCTCCTATACTCCCTGGCTCTTTGATTTCATGAGTCCTTAGAAGAATCTCATGGAAGATTCAACCTTGTTTGGCCTAAAATTATTTACTAGCCTGTCTCAGGCCACTTTCGTTTGTGATTATGGATTTCCTCTTGCATTTAAGTATGAATCCGTGGATTTTTGACCGATTCTCTTCATCTCAGTTATTTTCTGAAAACCCTAGTTTCACTATTGTTCGATTCTTCTCAGATCTTCATAGATCTGAGGTGATTCGAGTATTATTAGGTGTTTTCCTCAGAAAATCTCTTGTTTAAATAACTACTTCGATTTTTAGTCACTCTTTCTAAACTAGGGTTCTTCCCAGACATTCTTCAAAAGATTTTCTACTTTTAATGTTTTATCTGTTCATCTCTTTATGTATTTGGTTAATCTTTGTATGTATGCTTGAACCCTAGATGTTTCTAATGGTTACACTGATTTCTTCTATTATGTTAATTTCTATGAATCAGTTGCACTCACTGATTCTATTTAGGGATTTAAATATTTTCCCTGTTAAATCCAGTATTCTTTGGGATTTTTGCCCTAATTGATCTCTACAGATGATTCGAACCAGCTTTTCTTATTAAATCCGGTATTTCTGTGAGGTTTTACTTAATTGATTTATATTTAGGGAATCTGAATAACTCTTTCCTATAAAATCAGTATTCTTTGAAGATTTTACTGATTGATTCCTATTAAATGTCCTGTTAAAATCAGTGTATGCTGAAATTTTATTTGTATCTTTATTTGTGACCTTAACTGATTATACTTACCTTAATTAGTTATCAGTATGGTTTTGGGATTTCTACTGACTCCCTACATGGAATGTTTTTGAGTCCTTACCTTAATTGGACCCCCTGTTGTGACCGTTAATTGATTGCCCCCTAATTAAGGGGTCTATTCCGGACTCCTCTATGGGAATTATTCTGTGACTGATTAATTGCTCCCAATTGATTGAACTGTGATTTTTTTACCTTATTTGGATTCACCCATTAAGTGCTGTATAAACTCTTTTATTTTTACCTCTAGACGAACAGTAGTTTAGAATACACGCAAACACATTCAAACACTCTCTCTTTCTTTGCTACTTGCGCTGATTGTGGGCCTAGCCGACTGAAAGCCAAGGCTAGACAGTGGATTTGCACCTGCTTCTTTCATATTCTGCATTTTTCTTCTTTAACTGGTATGTCTCTAGTTAAATTCTGAAACTCAACCTTATGTGATCTATGTCTATACACCCATGTTTATTCCTGCATTAGTCACTCAACTTGTTTCTCTGTTTGCTGTTATTATGCATGTCTAAGTTATGCCTTATGTAAAATCAGCATGTCTAATTTCATTTAGTTCTTTGATACCTGCCTAGAATGTTTACTTGGATCCTTTACCCCCTCCCTTTTAATGGGCATGACTATGTAACTATTTAGTTTTCTAGTGCATTTAAATTAGTCCTGATTGTATGTGCCATGCTGTTCAACACCTCTGTGTCTTCAACATGATCCTGCTACATCCCTTATCTATGTCTTAACTGACTAGTACCATGATTGACCTGATTCAGTAGACTCCTGGTGGTTCTGTACGCTTGCTGTATCAAATGCTTCTCTGTTTATGTGGTTTCAGCCGTATATGCTCACAATCCCCTTCACCCCAGTTTATAAGTTTACTAGTTGTTTGAATCTGAGTACTCTATGACAAATTGGATTGTTTTTTGAGCATGCTTTCTTCAAGGTGATTTCAAAACTACTGCTTTTACTCCTAGTATTCTTCTCAAAAACTGGTCACTCCCAGTATCTTTTTTTTTTCAAAAAATAAGAAAGTTGTTTCTGGATCTCTTTTACTTCTCATTGTGTTACTGAGTCTTTCAAAATTGTGTCAAGCACTCTCACCCTATTCTTAGACTATTAAGTTCCGCCCCTCTGGTGTGTGTACTACTTAGGGATCCCTGAGATCTCTCTGAACTCTGGCATACCAGGGATGGCCCTTCCACAATGCACACCACCAATCTCTATCTGAGAAAGGTCTTGGTGTAAGCACTGCCCGGGATCCTTGAGGTCCTTAGGGAATACCGAAACACCAAGACACGCTATTGGCTGTGAGATCTTTGGCTTCTGAGACTGTATTGAAGGCCTGGCATCCCCAGGTTTATTTTGGGCCCGATTTAGGCTCCATATAGTATAGTTTCATTTACTTATGTACTTCATTTGATCATGGTCTGTAACAATATTCTTTGTAAATAGATATTTGGGGTAATTAGTAAAAGAGGATGGTTCATATACGATTTTTGTGGGGTAACCGGATAGAAATCATGCTTTAGGTTTACACTATGTTTACATTCTGCAATAGATATCATGCCATTAGGTTTTCTATGCCTATTTGTATTAAAAACCATGCCACAAACCCGTGCAATAGATATCCTGCCTTAGGATAATCATGTTTAGTGCTTTGCATATTAGGAAATATGTTATAGTCATCATTTTATTTCTGATTCTGCCTAAAGTCATAATAACCTAGGAACTCTATAATCAAACTATTGTTGTGATCATGCTTAATAAAATGACCATCTCTCTCGGTGCATTAGAAATCCTGATTTAGGACTCTGTTTGCATTGGCTTTAAATCATGTCTACGTCGCTTAAATGAATAACCGTCTATAAAAGGTTTAAGAGTAGTCCAACACATGTATCATGTTCTAGTATAAATATGCATGAAATCAGTTCTGTATCAGTAATCGCCTAGATCAGTATGCCTATAGGATTGAATGACTTCAAGTTGTTTCAACTAGTTCTCAGAATTATGATTGCATATAAGCCCATGCCTAGGCAAGCCTTAGGTAATTAATGGTCTTATAACTGTGAAATTGGGCTCTGTTTATGTGTGAAATCGTCCGAGTTTAACAAACTATAAAATCAATAGGCAAGTTGATTAGGGTTCTACCACTTCACTTTAAAACAAATGCTGCATATTTTGTGTTTGTGATGTTCATTTAGATATCATGTTCTAAGGCTTTCTAAATTTCTTCAAATTAGTTGTTTGAGACGTGCTATGTATCTGTTTATGTGTGGAGGTAAAACATGAGCCGCTAATTGCTTCCCTATTTGAAAGTCCTATGTGTTCTTTGTTGGCACTCAGATTTTACCTTTTGAATACCTTACAAATGTCTAGAACTGCCTAAGTATAGAGGTCCTAAACACCTACGGGACCACAAGGAAGGGACGGGTAAAGCACACTTAGAGTTCGTTAATTAAACTCGCTTATATAACCACTAAGGGGAGGGTAATGGGTAGTAAAAGGATATGATGACCTGTGCGCTGATGCCACGTGTAACCCTTCTATCTGAGGAAGGCTTACCGAGTATTGTACAGATGTGATCCTATAGGCTAACCAACTTAGGACTTCCCTTCCTTAATTTATGTATGCTCGCACTGCTCAAACTTCTTTAATTTAAGTATGCATGCTTAGACTGTCTAAAATTTACATATGTATGCTTGGACCGTCTAAACTTCCTTGATTATATATGTGTGCTTAGACTGTGTAAACTTCCGTTATTTGCAAATGTGTGCTTAGACTACTTACCTGTTAAATGACTAATTCACATAACTAAGTTCGGTTGGGACCCACCGTTGTGGACCGCGAGGAGTGCCTAACACCTTCCCCTCAAGGTTATTTCCAGCCCTTACCCTAATCTCTAGTAATGCAAACTGGTTATGTGAGTTAATCGCTCTAGGTTCCCTAACAGACCTTAATCCGTTAGGTGGCGACTCTTCAAATACCCAATTCCCAAAAGGAAGTGAGTTGCCCCCCCCCCCCCCACATGAATGTCGAAACCCGGACTTCCCCGCGGAGGGGAAAAAAAAGGCGGCGCGACGGCATGGAGACTCTGCTGGGGATATTCTAGGCTCTTACCATAACGAACTTTTTTTTTTGAATTAGTCTTAAACATGCTTTATCCCGTGCACCCTCCCCCTTAGTTGGTTTTAACTGCTTATTTATGATTTCTTTATTTCCTGAAACTGATTTATCTCTTTGTTTTCTTTCTCCGTAACTGTCTTTCAATTATTTAAATACTGCATTTACCATTTTTCTACGTGCAAATACTTGACAACATGTTATTTATTGTTGCATAAATCATGCTCCACATCATCTTCCACTCGTGCGTATCAAATCCTACAGCAACGCTTGATGAGTGGTTACGCTCTTCCAATTTATTACCCTTAAATTCGGAAAGGCTTATTTGCGGTAAAACTAGTCGATCAACGGTGCAATCGACGGTTCCGTGCCGCTCAAGTTGTCCGCTTGAGGGTACCAGTCTAGATCCCCATAGTAACCATACTCTTATTGTAATTGTGCATGCATCATGCTCAAACCTAATCGGATTAATATGTTGTCCACATAATAATCCTTTAAGACGAGCCTTATCCAAAGTCCGCCGGGGTTTCAATAATCCCAACGGACATAACCACGTTCTGTGCATTAATTTGGAGAACTAAATGCCAATATGCTAATCATGAATGTACAAATACTCGAGTCTGGTGGGGGAGAAGAGCCTAACCTTTTTGTTTTACAGAAAATGAGGCACGAGGTCCCCAGATTCGGCATGGTCAACAACATTCCACCATTGCTACTAGATTGGTGAGAGGGCCTTTCCTCAAGTGACAAAAAGCACGTGAGAAAGCACTTGGGCAATTTACCTTCTCTGCTAGACATTCAGCCAAACAATATGCTGATCGAGGCTGCAACTTTGTTCTAGGACAGTGAAAGGGCTGTGTTCCGTTTCGGGGATATGGAAATGACACCACTCTTAGAAGAAATTGGGGGACTTGCAGGACTGACTTGGGATAGCCCTGGGTTGCTGGTACCGAAGAACCATACTGGTAAAGGGTTCCTAAAGATGATGGGGCTGAAGAAAAATGCTGACTTGGAATGCCTGAAAAAATCCTACATACCCTTTGAATACCTGTATGAGAGATATGGCCATAGCAAGTCCTACTGTACCTTCCACGACGAGCGTTCTATCACTTCTCTAGGACACATCCATCGCAAAGTGTTCGTGTTCATTGTGTGCTTCTTGGGCCTGATAGTGTTCCCGATGAAAAGGGGAAGAATCCATACTAGATTGGCCATAGTCGCCAAGACTTTGATGGAAGGGATCAATGGACAGACATACACTATAGTCCCCATGATCATAGTCGACATCTACAGGGCTCTGGAGCGCTATCAAAGGGGGATCAAGCATTTTGAGGGTTGTAACCTGTTGCTGCAGTTGTGGTAATTAGAACATCTTCAAAGGGTACAGTATTACCAAGAACTCCCGCGAAGGGCTTGGAACGACCATATTGCCTTCCATCACCCCAAGCGGATTACTTACATCCCGGACAGGTTTGCTCAGCCGGAAAGTGCCAAAGAGCGGGTAGAGTTCTTCGACAATCTGACTGAGGAACAAGTGCAATGGATGTTTGAATGGTTCCCAATAGACGAGTTCATCATAAGATCCAGGGACGCTCCACACTTAGTGCTGATTGTGTTTAAGGGAATATACCCTTATGTCCCTATCCGAGTTATGAGGCAAGCGGGCAGGAAGTAGGTTGTACCAAGGGTTGCCAAGATGAGTCACTTCAGAGCAGACTTTCAGGACGATGACATCCCTTACAAGTGCCAAGCTCAGCACATGTGGCACTGCAAGATCATTGTGGAAAAGAACACCATTGAGCCAGACAGGTATCACGCTGGGTGTGAACATCTCTACCCAGCATGGTTAGAAGACAACCTAAAGGGAATGGTGAGGCCAGGAGCCGGTCGAGGGAATAGGAGCATAGATGAAGATCCTGAGGCTCAAGTCAAATACAACAGACTACGCAAGAGGGTCCACGACTCTGGGAATGAGCACCGGGAAATACACGAGACAAATATGAGGCTGATCAACGAATGGAAAGAAATGGCTGTTACTTCCAACAGAAGGTTGGAGTATCTGGAGCGAGGATTAGTGGAGCTGGAGGGAAAAATCATAAAGAGGATTGAGGATCGCCAGAATGCTGAAGGAAGTGAAGGAGGACATTTGGCTAGAGCCTACCTACTGCTGGGTCTGCGCGAGCTGGGAAACCTGTATGATGGAGTCAGTAAGATCGAATCTGGAGAAGGTCCTTCTGGGACCAAGTAGGCTAGATTTATTCAATTTCCTAAATGCAATAAGGCCAAGTGCCAATAGTGACTTACTTTTCTATTATCTTAGTGTCGTTTTGGGATTCATCTATTTTCATATTATGAAATGAGGTATTTACTGGCATCTAAAATTCTCCAAATCTATTTGTTGTTAGGCCTACCTCGAGCACAACGAGGCTCCCAAATTAGGACATGAATTTACATTTCCGCAATATGTGTTTAAATACTGCAAACATTTCAGAATCATTACTGACTTGGCTACCTTTTGTTTTTCTTTCTTTCTTTTTAATTATTCCCATTCCCCAAAAGGTTGGTTCGTGCATACTGGAATCATCAGCTTATCACACAAGATCCAGGGGGCCTCCACCTTCTCCTACTCCTAGTCCGCCAAAAGGCAAAGTTCGAAATGAGATTATTTATTTATTTTTTATTCAGAGTCGCCACATGGAATATTTTAATTGGTGTCCCAAGTAACCGGTTTATTTTAAATCCCAAATCGAGGAAAATTCGACTTTCCTTTTGAAGTCTGCGAACCAGAAATTCTAAATAAGGAATTCTGTTAACCCAAGGGAAGGTGTTAGGCACCCCCAGTTTCCGTGATTCTAGAACGGTCGCTTAAACTATTAAAATTGGCCTATTATCTGATTTATTACATATTTTAAACCTATTGTGCATTTCTAGCTTTCTAACCGCTTTTAATTATTTTATGGAATTATTCTGGAACAAGTTACGATTGCCGTACACTTGTTTGTTTGGTACACATTGCGAATCGTATCACGGGAACCGTACCCACGATTTACAAGATGTTTAAATTATTAACATTATTAGTTGTTACGGCCGGGTCACATAAATATACTCCCGGATTTGGGAATTAGGTATCACAACTACGTCACGGGAACCGTACCCGTAGTTACAATGGTTTGTTAATCGCGCCTAAAGCAAGCTACGATGTTAATGAATTATTTCTTAAACTATTTTTGAGATTAATAAAAATTCGACTATTATGGAGTAAAGCAGGTGTAGCGTAAAGTTTAATAATGGGGATTGAGGAACAGTCGAATCACTAAGCTATTTAGAAGAAAGATTCATAGAAGAAAATCAAATGTCTCTTATTTCATAGCCTGCCATGCGAGACTAACCACTAAATTATAACTTTACAATTGTAACTTTCCATCTCAAAAAATTGTAACTTTACCTACTGTTCATTATTCCTAAAATTTTAACAAAGGAACAAGTTTCCTTCAAAGCTCCTGATAACACCTTTTAATGAACAAATCTCAACTAAATAAATATTTTGTAGAAATATTCAAGGAAAACTCATTTTAGTTAACATTCTGGTGCCACCCTTATTAAAGGCCAAACCAGAAATCTAACACTACTGATTTCAAAGAAAAGAAACAGTGCAAATATAGGCACTCAATAATTATGACATTTGATCAACAAATACACACACAGGCGTGCACAGTGCAAAAATAAGGAAAAAAAAGTATTCTGAATTAACAAAATAAAATATTGAAGAAAACAACAGCAGATTCGTCATTCTTAAAATTTGTACTCAAATCATTTTCCTGCTTAGGTGAACTTTAAGACAGTAAGAGGATACAAAGTATTAAACAGAGATAGAACAACAGAGATTTCGAGCTGAACAAAACTATTTCATTAAATTCAAAACCCACATGCATCTTCCATCATAGACACATTTCCTATCCAACTAACAATTCTGGGTTCAAAGGAAGTACCTGGGCAGTAGTGAAACAAACAAAATCCCAGCAACATAAAACAGCAGCAAGAACAAGGGATGAAACCCAGAACTCCCAAACCAGCGAAATCCGAACAGAGCAAGACCAAAAACAGTAGTAATTCGAGGGAAGAGCAGAAAAATAGAATCCAAATCGGTTTTCAATTCTCTTCTTTTCTTTTTTTTTTTAATCTGATCTTTGCTTTCTGAATTTTTTTTTGATTTGATCTTCACTATCTCATGTATGTTTGTGAGGACTGCTGAGGGTGAATTGCGTGGTCAAGGAAGGTGAGGGGTGACCGATTTCCGTGTGCAGCGAAAGGAAGAAGAAGGTGACACCACGGGTGTTCTGTTGTTTGCCGAAAAATGAGAGAGGAGGTGCGCCGTTTTTTTGGTATTGGAATCTGATCTTCTCCACTCATTTTGTCTAGGTTATTAGGTTTTAATGAGGGGATCCGGGTCGGGTAGGTTAGTTTGGGCTAAGGGTGTTAAACGGGCCGGGTCAGCCCGGTTCCGGACCGGCCCAGACCGGTAGAACCCGGAACCGGCCCGGACCGGTAAGGGGGCTGGGCTGGGCTGGGCTGGGTAGGGGGGTTGGGGTGGGTTTGGACGGTTTAAATTTTTGAAACGGGTTACCCGGCCCGGTAAAATCCGTTAGATGAACAGTGCCGTTAAACCGGTTAACCGGCCCGGCCCGGACCGGCCCGGAACGTGAATATAACATGAATATACTGTGAATATACCATAAATATACCATGAATATAGTATAAATATACCATGAATATACCAATTATTGTATACTAATTAACATAATTTAAAATTGTTGGAATTTAACATATAGTGTATATATTTAGGGTATAAAACTACAAATGCTCAAATCATAGAATATGATGGTAACATATTATTTTTAAAATATGCTATATATGTGTTATTTTAAGATTTTAAGACAATTTGTGTTATTTTAAATTATTAGACGTATTTATGCTTAATTATTTAGTTTGTTAGATTAATTTGAAGTATTATTAGTTTATTATGCATGAAAATTTAGTTTACTATTTATTTGTTAATTTACTTTTTAAATGCAAACTTTAATTTTGTAATTTTGAAATAAATATAGCACTTGCAATTTATAAGTGCAATTTTTTCCCATCTTCCTTGTATTCTTTATGTTAGTACTTTGTATTAATACTATAACTTACAATATTTATACAAAATCCAAAAAAAAAAATTATACTAAACCCGGCCCGGCCCGGCCCCCTCAACCCGTAACCCTTATGGTTCAATTTTTACCCGGATGAATCCGAACCCGTTAAACCCGTTAAGACCCAACCCGTAACCGGCCCGGACCGTAACCCATACGGGTCCAAAAAATATAGGCCCGGCCCACCCGTTAAACACCTTTAGTTTGGGCTGGCGGGTCAGGCAGGTTTTTTGCGCTTGGACAGATTTGGGTATAGGGTTTGGCCCAAATTCAAATTAAACTCTTTTTTCTAATTTCCTTTCTTTTATTTTCCAATTTTTCCCTTTTTTTTTAATTAATTAAAAATCCGAGATTATCTAAACATGCACAAAATGCAAAGAATTAGAAAGACTCTACAATAATTCCTAAAATAACAAACAATTAAAAGAAAAATATAATTCTTTAGAATTCTGTAGGAGTAATTCATGTGGGGCAAAAATCACGTGCTTACAACAATTATACAACTCCACCGCAAAATCAAACGATCCTACCACAATACCCGCCGAACACCTACCACACTCCACAAAATGCTTCGCCAGTCATTCCTGAACCCCAGAATCCCACCAATGATCACCACCAAACTCAGATTCTAGGCTACCAAAATAACCCTATATATGTAGAAACCCTACCTCACTCCCCTCAACCCATCTCCTATGCATCGGAATCTATTGAGAAGGACATGCTCATTAAGAACTTGGCCGAGGAGCTCAAGAAGTTGACCAGTCGAGTTCAAGGCGTAAAAGGAGGCAAGGGGATAGAAGATCTGAACTATGAAGACCTATGCATACAGCCGGATGTAGAACTGTCAGAGGGTTACAAACTTCCCAAGTTCGAGATGTTTGACGGTACAGGTGATCCTAGGGTTCATCTGAGGGCCTATTGTGACAAGCTTGTCGGGATCGGAAAGGATGAAAGAATCCAGATGAAACTCTTTATGAGGAGTCTTACGGGAGATCTTTTGTCCTGATACATCAGCCAGGATCCTAAGAAATGGTCTAACTGGTGAGTATGGCATCTGATTTTATGGACCGATTTAGGTTCAACAAAGAAAATGCACCAGATTTTTTCTACATCCAAAACCTCAAGAAGAAGCCCACCGAGACTTTCCGCGAGTACGCTACTCGATGGAGGTCGGAAGCGGCCAAGGTCAGACCGTCTTTGGACGAGGAACAGATGAACAAGTTCTTCATCAGAGCACAGGATCCGCAATATTATGAAAGATTGATGATTATTGAAAACCATAAGTTATCTGACATCATCAAACTGGGTGAAAGGATCGAAGAAGGCATCAAAACCGGGATGGTAACGAACTTTGAGGCATTACAGGCCACTAATAAAGCATTACAATCAGGGGGTATATCTAAGAAGAAGGACGTGGGGGCAGTAATGGTGGCCCAAGGCCCAAAATCTCCACTCACATACCAAACACCTCCACCCACATACCAAACACCTCCACCCACACAAGCACCCCAACCCACATACCAAACACCTCCACCGACATATCAACCATCATCTCCCAGATATTCCCGACCGGACACTGTCTATCACACCTACAATTCCCAACCATCTCATTTCTAGTCACCTCCAACTCGTCAAAACTACCCAAGACCACGACCCAATTTTTACCTCAAACCACCTAGGCAATACACCGCTATTGCGGAACCCATCGACCAGCTGTATGAAAGGTTAAAGCCGCTAGTTACGTCACTCTTATTCCTGCTGTAGCAGTGGAGAACCCATCCCAACGGGTCAACCCAAACAAAACCTGCACATATCACTCTGGTATGAAAGGGCACACCATTGACGAATGCCGCGCATTGAAGGACAAAATCCAGACTTTAATAGACAACAAGATCATCCAGGCAAAGGAGGCTACGCCTGATGTCCGCAATAACCCCCTCCCAGATCACAGAGGTGAAGGTGTCAATGTGATAGAGATGGATGAAAAATGGGATTCAGAGGGATCAATCGGACTTATCAAAGAGGGTGACGATCCCAAGAAATCCGCAGTCACTCTCAACCCCATTATAGTGCAGGTACAACCGCCAGTGGAGGTCGAGGTAACTACGTCAGTCCCATTTGAAGTTGAGGTAGCACCCCCTGCAGTTGCACCTATTCCATTTGAGGTGAAAGTAGCCACACCATTTACAGTGACAGTGTCAACCACACCACCTTTCAGCACCAAGGCTGTAACATGGGATTATGTGGCCGAAGCTAGAAGAAAAGGAAAAGCCAAGATGGGGGAATCTGGCACTGCACAAGGATGACTAGGAGCGGAAGGGTCTATATGCCCGAGCATTTAGGAGAGTCCAGTAAACAGGCCCCTAACAGACCTCCCGTTATTGAAACAGGTCCAGATGACCTCTGGAGGAAAGTACAAGCAAGGGAGTATTCAATCATCGATCACTTGAACAAGACTCCCACTCAAATCTCTATCCTGTCACTGCTACAAAATTTAGAAGCACACAGGAACGCTCTGATGAAAGTATTGAACGAAGCATATGTTCCCAATAACATCACAAGTGGAGAAATGGCTAACATGGTGGGACAGGTGTTGGAAAGTAACAAAATCACTTTCCACAAAGATGAGTTGCCGCCTGAGGGTCTGAATCACAACAGGGCACTGCACATCACAGTGTAATGTGAAGACTATTTCATTACCAGGGTCATGATCGATGGAGGATCTAGTCTCAATATTTGCCCATTGACAACACTGAAGAGGTTGGGCAAAGGCCTATACGAGATACGAGAAGGGACCATGAACGTGAAGGCTTTTGATGGGTCTCAGAGAGCTACCATCGGAGAAATTAATCTCTGTCTGCAAATGGGGCCTACGTGGTTTGATGTCGAGTTTTGGGTACTGGACATATCTGCATCCTACAATCTGCTATTAGGACGACCATGGATACACGCTGCTGGGGCTGTGGCATCAACTTTGCATCAGGCAGTAAAGTTTGAATGGAACCATCAGGAGGTGATCATTCACGGGGACGGTAGTAACCCCATTTACACCAGACAAACCATCCCGGTTATCGGGAACAGAAGAGGGTTAGGAGGGGAAACCTATCATCACATCGAACGTGTCAATGCCATTGCGAAAGACAAATGGTGGAGTAGCAAAATAGAGACCATACTAGCATGATCTGGGTATGAACCCGGTAAAGGGCTTGGGAAGAATCTCCAAGGTATTACCAAACCAATACAGTTGAAACGTCACGGTACTACTTTCGGGCTCGGATACCAATATACACGGCAAGAGCAAGATGACTGGTCGCCTCCATGGCGTGGACCTTATTACCCTCTCGAGCAACCATTGCCACATCTGGGTCATACTTTTCACCAAGCTGATACAATATGGGGAACTGCAGAAGAAGAGGCGTTAGCTGGGCTGAGGAATCTGTTCCTGGAGGACGAGGATATGGACTGCAGTGCAATAATTGAGGAGGAGGAGGATGAAGGCCTCACTATTCAGACTGTGGAGAAGGGAGCTATTCTCACGAAATGGACTGCCACACCATCCCGAGCCCGCCGAGTCCCTGGGTAGCTTGGCAATCAACTTAATTTTATTTCTATAGCCACGCTAGGCGTCTAAGATTTTCAGTAATTTTGTTTTTAAAGACTTACTTGTTTCAAATAAATGCTCGACTCATCGAGCCGTACTTGTTTTGAATGTTTTCTGTTCTAATCAATGCATTGCTATTTATCATTCATTATTACCTTTCACACTTTTCTTTCTACAGCATTTTTATTACTTTTCCTGATGAACCGGTGACTGTGACATGTAATGAGGCAACGCAACATAAGGATAGTGACTTGGATGAAGAAGATGAAATCCCTGAAGAAGTTGTCAGGGAGGTTGAGAACTTTGAGAATAAGCCTAAGTCCAACCTGGACGAAATCGAAGCAGTAAATTTGGGAGACGCCGAAACCGTAAAGGAGACTCGCATCAACATTCACTTATCACCGACAGAGAAAGAGGAGTACATTCGTTTCTTAAAGGAGTATGAGGACATCTTTGCATGGTAATATGATGACATGACCGGTTTGAGCATGTCCATAGTGGCTCACAACTTGCCTACCAATCCCATGTGACCGCCAGTAAAGCAGAAACTCAGGAAATTCAAACCAGATATGAGCCTGAAAATCAAGGAGGAAGTTACTAAGCAGATCAAAGCCAAAGTCCTCAGAGTGGTTGAGTACCCAACCTGGTTAGCCAATATTGTACGAGTTCCGAAGAAAAATGGGAAAGTTAGAGTATGTGTTGACTATCGAGACTTAAATAGAGCAAGTCCCAAGGACGACTTTCCACTTCCAAATATACACATCCTGATCGACAATTGCGCCAAGCATGAACTCCAATCCTTTGTAGATTGCTTTGCGGGTTATCACCAGATCTGGATGGATGAAGAAGACACAGAGAAATAACTTTTATTACGCCATGGGGGGTATACGGCTATAAAATAATGTCGTTTGGTCTAAAGAATGCTGGGGCTACTTACATGAGAGACATGATAACCATCTTCCATGATATGATACACAAAGAAATAGAGGTGTATGTGGGGGACGTCAATATCAAATCCAAGAGGGCCACGGATCATATAGCGGACTTGAGAAAGTTCTTTGACAGGTTAAAGAGGTACAACTTAAAACTGAACCTCGCAAAGTGTGAATTTGGGGTCCCTGCAGGAAAGTTACTGGGATTCATTGTCAGTCATCGAGGGATCGAGCTAGACCCGTCTAAGGTTAAGGCTATTCAGGAGTTACCGTTTCCTAGGAGCAAAAAGAACATGATGAGCTTCCTAGGACGTCTTAACTATATCAGTCGCTTCATAGCGCAGTCCATAGTTATATGTGAACCCATCTTCAAAATGCTGAGGGAAGATGCCGAAATAAGCTGGACCGAGGATTGTCAGAAAGCTTTCGACAAAATCAAGGAGTACCTGTCCACACCACCGGTCTTGGTCCCGCCAGAGCCAGGCCGACCTTTTCTACTCTATCTATTTGTATAAGATGGAGCCTTCAGATGTGTTTTGGGACAACATGACGAGACAGGGAGAAAGGAGCAAGCCATATACTACATGAGTAAGAAATTCACACCTTATGATGCGCGATACTCTCTGCTGGAACGCACTTGTTGTTCTTTGACCTGGACGGCCCAGAAATTGAGGCCTTACTTCTGTGTCTATTCCACGTACCTCATATCCAGGATGGACCCTCTGAAGTACATATTTCAGAAACATATGCCGACTGGGAACTTAGCCAAGTGGCAGATACTGTTAAGTGAGTTCGATATCGTCTATGTAACTCAAAAGGCGGTCAAAGGACAAGCATTGGCAGACCATCTTGCTGAAAATCTTGTGGGAGGAGAATACAAACCCTTGAAAACGTATTTTCCTGATGAAGAAGTGTCATTCTTCGGAGAGGACATTACTGAAGCATACGACGGTTGGAGGATGTTCATTGATGGCGCTGCAAATTTCAAAGGAGTGGGCATTGGAGCGGTTTTGGTGTCAGAAATAGGTCAACATTATCCAGTATCTTCCAAACTCAGATTTCCCTGCACCAACAACATGGCAGAATATGAAGCCTGCATACTAGAGCTCAACATGGCGATCGACATGAATATTCAAGAGTTGCTGGTAATCGGTGATTCAGATTTTCTTGTGCACCAGGTACAAGGAGAATGGTCCACCAAGAATTCCAAGATATTTCCATATCTGCACCGTGTACAGGAATTGAGAAAGAGGTTCACGAATATAGAGTTTCGACATGTTCCCAGAATTCAGAACTAGTTTGTTGATGCCTTGGCCACCTTGTCATCCATGATACAACATCCAGATAAGAATTTCATTGATCCCATCCCAGTGAGAATCCATAATCAACCGGCGTATTGTGCCCATGTTGAGGAAGAAACGGATAGAAAACTTGGTTCCATGACATCCAGGAATATCTAGCGAAAGGAGAATACCCGGAGCATGCGAACCATATTCAGAAACGCACGCTCCGGAGATTGTCCAATCATTTCTTCCAAAGCGGAAGAAACTTGTATAGAAGAACTCCTGATTTGGGATTGCTGAGATGTGTCGACGCAAAAGAGGCTTCTAAGCTACTTGAGGAGATACATGCTGGGACCTGCGGCCCATATATGAATGGTTTTGTCTTGGCCAAGAAGATACTTAGGGCTGGTTATTTTGGATGACCATGGAGACAGATTGCGTCCAGTATGTCCGAAAATGCTACCAATGTCAAGTGCATGCCGATATGGTAAAGGTGCCGCCAAATGAGCTCAATGCAACAAGCTCACCTTGGCCATTTGCCGCATGGGAAATGGATGTCATCGGTCCGATCGAGCCCACAGCTTCAAACGAGCACAGGTTTATTCTAGTGGCCATTGACTACTTCACAAAATGGGTAGAGGCTGCATCCTACAAAGCTGTAACCAAGAAGGTCGTTGGAGACTTTGTCAAGGATCGTATTGTTTGCCAATTTGGAGTCCCCGAGTCCATTGTCACTGATAATGCCGCCAATCTCAACAGTGATTTGATGAAAGCCATGTGTGAAACTTTTAAAATCAGGCACAAAAACACTATAACATACAAACCTCAGATGAATGGAGCCGTAGAAGCCACCAACAAAAACATCAAGAAGATACTAAGGAAGATGGTAGAAAACCACAAACAATGGCACGAGAAGCTACCCTTTGCTCTGTTGGGATACTGCACTACAGTTCGCACGTCAATCGGAGCAACTCCCTACATGCTGGTTTATGATATCGGAGCTGTCATCCCAGCCGAGGTAGAGATCCCTTCTTTAAGAATCATACAGGAAGGTGAACTCAGCAATGCAGAATGGATAAGGAGCCGCTATGAGCAATTGGCCCTTATAGATGGAAAAAGAATGAACGCAGTATGTCACGATCAACTTTATCAGAACAGAATGTCCAGAGCTTTCAAGACAGTTTGCACCAGGACAGCTAGTACTGAAGAAGGTCTTCCCACATCAAGATGAGGCTAAAGGGAAATTCTCTCCCAACTGGCAAGGTCCTTATATGGTTCACATGGTCCTAACAGGAGGAGCGCTCATACTTGTAGAAATGGACGGAGAAATCTGACCAAAACTAATCAATTCTGATGCAGTCAAGAGATACTATGTTTAGACTATTTTCACTTCTTCATCTGACGTAATTGAACTATGCTTGACCTGATTCCCATTTAAGAGGGGATATGTAGGCAGCCCAGTGGGTTTGGTCATATCATAATAAAATTTCCATTTCCCCCAGGATCAGAAACTGAGGTAGAATTTTGAGAAGGACCCTCAAATTTGCGGAGCAAGTTCAGCCAACGCCAGCATATGCCAGACGGCCAGAAATTGGTCAGGAAACTGGGGCAGAATTTTGAGAAGGATTCTCAAAATTCCAGAAAGGTTCAACAAGTTTCATCACTCGTAAACGGCCGAAGGATCATCTACCAAACTGGGCACAATTTTGAGGAGGACCCTCAAAATTCTAACATGAGAAAGCTGCAATGTCTCTGAAATGTGTTACAGTCACCAGTTCATCTAAAACTACTGGATATTTCACCATATTTCTAAAATAACTCTATTTTTCATCAATAATTGCATATTACTTCTGAAAACTCTATTTTTGTAACAGCCAGGTTACCTAGGGAAACTCAAACATGGCCTCCAGAACGGAGGAGTAAAGCCAGTAGACAAAGACACGAACCAACCTCCCCTTACAAAACTTAGAATTTTTCTTTGAACGCAGGCATTTGATGTAACAGTAGCATTCGCAAATATGTACGCGCAACGAAACCACTATCAATCAGGCCACCGGACAACGAATAGATCTCAAGATAAGAAATACTCTATTCTTATTTGGTACATGTTCTTTGCATTGGACTAAGCCCTGTCCCGAACCTTGCATGAGGCTAAGCCCTGCCTCCATATTTACATAAGGCTAAGCACTGCCTTCCAATCTTGCATGGGACTAAACCCTGTCCCGCATCTTGCATGAGGCTAAGCCCTGCCTCCATTTTGCATAAGGCTAAGCACTGCCTTCCAATCTTGCATGGGACTAAGCCCTATCCCGCATCTTGCATGAGGCTAAGCCCTGCCTCCATTTTTTATAAGGCTAAGCACTTCCTTCCAATCTTGCATGAGACTAAGCCCTATCCAGCATCTCGCATGAGGCTAAGCCCTGCTGATCGCTGCCAACTCCACACTACTATAAAGTAGGAAGAGAGGGTCGCAATAGCTTTTACCCGATATGAGGGTCGGGATCGAATTCCTCAGAGAGCTAGAAATTGGAGCTGGGTATCTATCTAGACTAGAGTCGTATAATTGTTCTAAATGTCACTTCTAACATTTTTGGGTTTTTCAATTATAAACTACTATTATCAAACTACTAATTGAAACTAGATTATGCTACGAGATAATTGCTAAAGTTGTATCTAATGGGAAGAAGGGCACTAGGGTCGTGACATCACCTAGGTGGCTAATTGACGGGTAGATGTTACTAAGGTTCGATTGACATAATTGGGGCTTATGCTATAATCGTTGCACAATTTTACCCACTCTCACACCTCTCGGTAGAGAGAGTGATTTTGCCCACTTGACTCTCTCGAGACCAAATGGGTAGGCAAATTAGACCAAGCAACTAGGGTTCAAGTAGGGTGATTACTCTCGCGAGATTTAACCCGTTAATTGGGACTATCATTTCTCATGAATCCATCCCAATTCCTTGTTGGGTCAATTTTGGAGACTTAGACTCTCTTTCTCAAGAAGAGTCAAATCCACAAAGCACAAATCAGTGTTTGCAACCACTAATTTATAGATTAAAACATAAAATCAACCCAAATAGCAAACACCCATAGTCAATCTAACCCTAGATGGCAACACCCATCAATTACCCACACTAGGGTTGAGCCACAACCCTAGCTAAAGGGTTTAGCTACTCATGCTTGAAGGAGAAAATGAAGAAATAGATGAAGAACAAGACATATTAATTAAATACTAAATTAAAGTACAAGAATCTATCGTAAAATTGAAGCTAAGATGCAAAAAATGGCTACAAAAGTTGTTCTCACGAGCGCAGCTGTGTTCTAATGATAACAGATAACCTAAAAATGGTAAAATGTTCTATTTATACTAAGCTGGAATAACTGGACAAAAATACCCCTGCGGGGTCAGTGCGGGCCGCACTAAATGGACCGCGGCCGCACTGGGCTCCTTGACTTCAAATTTGGCTTATCTGAACTTGGACTCCGCGGAGGGAGTTGGCGCGGTCCGCACAATAATGACCGCGGACCGCATGGCATTGTCTTGGCAAAATTGTAGTTCTCTGAATCTCTTGACCGCGGACCGCACAAAAGAGTAGTGCGGCTGCGGAGCCCTGACCGCGGACCGCGAGATATGGACCGCGGCCGCGTTGCCTATAGCCTGATTTTACCAACTCTCTGAACCACCTAATGCGGCCGCATTCCAGTTTGCGTGGTCCGCACTAGGCCCTTCTTCCCTTAGCTTTCTTGGTCTTTGATACTTGAGCTGGTTTCACTCCTTTTTGAGCCGATCTTTGACATTTCGTCACTTTGTCGATCAAACCTGCAACCAAGCACAACCTGTGAGCCTTTTGGGACTATTTTGTACAAATATATGATCAAAGCATAGGCAAGTAGGGGCATAAAACATGTTAAAATCCTAACTTATCAACTCCCCCAAACTTAAACCTTTGCTTGTCCTCAAGCGAACAAAATAAGACCCACCCCTTAAAGGAAAATCCAAGTAATTCCAACTGACCTAACGTAACCTCAACAAGCATCAGTTGGGACTAACAATTGCCCTCAATACAAATGGATCATTAACAACATTTAAACTTTGAAAACTATGGATCAAGTGTGACACAAGAGCATCAAGAATTGACTCATTACATCAGAGAACTCTCTCAATTACTTTGGTCGTTGTGGAACCCAAACTCATACATCCTCAACTCTCCTTAAGCAAACCTCACCTTTTAGAGTATAAGCACACAAACCGAGATTAATGGGAGTTCACTCTTCTCTCTCAAGGAAAGGTCACAAGTCTGGCTCTAAGTACCATATGCTTGACCCTCATGTAAGTATCCACTAATGCGAGCGTCATCCCACTCAAGATCATATAGGGCTTTTGTGGAGTCATTGTGAAGGCTTTTGGGTGAGGGTAGGACATGTTTTTGTTCATGTGGGTTCAATCTTCCCTTCAACACTTCTTTTGATTCATTTGGAACAATTCACTTGACTCTTTTGAGTATTTCACTTCCTTTCAAGGGGTTAGAGAGACACATTGTCACTCTTTCTTATGCAATTCAAAACACTTCTCCTTTTTCTACTTTTTTCACCACCTTTTCATTTTTGTTTTCCTTGAATCCCTTTTTATTCTTGTTCACATTGGGCTTTCTTTTTGTCTTTTTCTTTTCTTTCTTTTTCATTGCCTTCCTTTTCTTTTGCTTTTGTACCATTTACCACTTTTTTTCCTTTCTTGTCTCTTCCCCCAAACTTAGACTATGCCATTACTCAAGGGAATATTTGGGTGCCAAGAGAGGGTAGAATTTAGAACGGGTATAGGCTTGTAGCTTTGGTTCTTGAAAGAAAAAGGTTTAAGGCTCAAAAGGGTTAGCTAGGGATTATCTCATTGGTAGGCTGTGGAATTGTTCAACTTATCATTTGGATCAAGGAGAGCCTATAATCACTTCCCAAGCCGAATTTCACTCAAAATTTCACCTCAACAAACATTCAGGGCAAGTTCTAGACTATTGGCTCGGGACTTGGACTCAAAATTTGATTTCTCACCACACAAGCTAAGGGATTGCTAAATACATCGAGTCAGGGGCCCACAACAACCGTAGATATGATTTGAGCACACAATGGTCCCGAAAGGAACACTTGATGATTATTGGCCAACGCAAGAGTCTCAAGGCCACGACTTTCACCATCCTAAACACAACATTTTGTCTTTGACCATGGGATCAAAGGCAAATGTGTTAGGCCCAAGTGAAGCTTTGCTTGAGGCACTCTTAACCATAAACTACCAAAAACAAAAACAAAAACGGACTCAAACCCTTAAGAAGGTTGTCACGCCATCTATCATTGGGAAGAGCCACCCGGTTCACACAATACTCCACCTTTGGAAAGAACCGTGGCATTAAGAAAACCAAAGGCTTATTAAAAATGTCAAAACAAAACAAAAAGCTACGAGCCTATATAAGAAGCTAAAAATGAAAAAAAATTAATAGAAAATAGAATGAATATGTACAAACGGGGGGTGAATATATAACGAGGGGTGAATATATACAATAATGTAACTTTATATACAGACCCAAAAAGAAGATAAAAATTACGATGAAAGTAACTAAATGTAAAGTTATAAACAGACCAACAGAAAATCAAAAGAAAGCATAAAATAGTATCAATATTTACAGTCATCCAAAAATGAAGGGCGCACCCCCTCGAATAAAAGCTGGCATTATCCCCAATGCCAACAAAAGCAAAAATAAGCATCAAAAAGTATAGGGAAAGGATATGAAGACTCTCTAAGCCATGTCCGTCTGCATGGGATCATCTGTGGTCTCCGGGTCCTCTGTATGCGCGGGAACCTCAGACTGGTTCCCGGTCTCCTGCTGCTCAGCTGCTGGGACTGGGGCCTAGACCTGGGCAGGCTGAATATCATGGGCATCCTGTGGCTGACTGGAGGAGGCCTCTGGTGGGTCTGCCAACTGGATGATCGCCTCATATGCACTGGGGAGCTTCCTCTTCTTCCTGGGAAGCATATGTGTCCGCTCCTGCTGTGGCTCTGCAACTGGTACTGTTGCTGGAGCTGGATCCTCAAATAATAAATCTAAAGGCAACTGGTCTGCCTTCAGTCTCTCTACATCCGCCCTGAGCTCCTTCACGGACTCCCTGGAAGCCCGTGTCTTGTGCAGCTTCTTGTGTTCCTTGGCAAGCTCTTTGAGGGCCTTGCCATGTGAAGCCACTGCCTTTACTAACTCGGCCTGGGTACTGAGGATCTTCTCCTGGTTATCAAGCAGCTTCTTCAAAGCATCCTCTATAGACTGTGGGACCTGAACTGGCGGAGGAGCCGACTGAGATGCAATGGTTGAGGTCAAAGTGGACAACTTGGATGAAGTAGTATACATACAGTTGTTCAGGCTCTAAAGTGTCTGGTGCAGCCTATGGGCAGTGATAGGATGGGCTCGGAAAGATGGAATCCCCGGGTCAGCTGAAGTAGAAGGACCAATAGTAGTGGAAGGTCCTGGAGGCAGCTCAACAGTGGTGGAGGCAGGCTCAGTGGAGGGCTCTACCGCAACCGGCTCTTCAGACTGGCCAGTTGGAGCAGAGACAGGCGGCTTGTAATTCTTGTCCTTGGGGTTGTCCGACCCCTTCAAACTATACCATGAAAACGGAGCCACAGGGTTGACTTTGATATCAAAATCTCTCTTCTCCACCTTTAGGTCCTAGAAATACATAGTGAGGGTGTTGGGAAAAGGATAGTTCCGGTCATGCTCAACCCCCACTGCAGAAATGACACGGGACATCACATTGCCCACGTTGATAGGATAGCCCGCCATAATAGATGCAACAAGAACAGCCCGGGCAAGTGGAATAGTCTGATTATGGGTAGTGGGGTCAAGTCGGTTGCACACAAAAGTCAACCACCCAGTAGCCTCAAAGTTAAAAGTTTTCCGAGAAATCTTGGTCCCTGCTTGCAACCATTCTGGAACAGCACCCGGGATTCCCAGGTATGAAGCTAACCACGGACGAACCTCATCGCCCATTGCCAACTTTTCGTTGTAAAGGATCTCATCTTCGTCATCGAACCCCAAGTACTCATTAAGTGCCTTCCCAGTAAATACCACCTTTTTGTTCTGCACTTTGGTCACTTTAGTGCCCTTCAAGATGTGGGCCACGTTGCTATAGAACTCCTTGACCATGTGCTCATTTGCCTTTACACATTCACTCCGAAAATGCGCCCAACCCACTCGAGTGTGAAACTGTCTATGCACATTTGGGTGTAGGGGAAGAAGGTCCCGCTCAATAAAACTCCTCTCAAGAATCAGCTTCTGTATTGGCCACCATTCCCTAAACTTGTGGAACGCTACTTGACTGACGAACCTATCCTCCCAAGCTGTGGGATTTCTAGTTCGATCAACACCCCCAACTTGAGGTTCACCACCCCCTCGTGCCTCCTCCTCGTCTCCTTCTGCACTCTCCCCAGACAAAGAAGTTGTGGGGGAGGTGGAGTACTCCCCACTACCGGATGCCGAGCCCTCAGATGAGTCATTCACAACATTTATTGGCTGTCGGACGGTGGGTGATGGCGGAGGAGTATCATCAGTCAATCGAAAGTCGGTGACAATGTGAGTTGGGACTGAGTCTGAGGAGATGTCTTGAGAGGGCACATACTCACTCCCGGAAGAATGGGAAGCAGCTTTATCTGCAGCTTTTATCAACTTTCGGGTCTTTTTGATGTTCTCCCGAGCTTGGGGAGTGAGTTTTACCACCCTCTTTCCTTTGCCCCCTCGGGAGGAACCACCTCTCCCGGGTTGTTTTGTTCCTTTGCCTCCTTGTTGTCTAACCATTGTCTGCAAACACACACATCTAACTTTGTTAGTATCAGCAGAGGCAGTGAATCAGTTGTGGAAAATGAATTACAAAACAAAAGCAAACAGTTGCAGAACAGTGCACCGCGGTCCGCACAAAAAGGAGTGCGGCCGCACTGGAGTCACCGCGGACCGCATAAAAACCATCGCGGTCCGCACAGGTTTAAAACCCCCAAGGTAATCTCTCTGAATCTCACCACCGCGGCCCGCACAAAATGGTATCACGGCCGCGTGGGTCAGCGCGGACCGCACAAAGTGCAATGCGGCCGCGCTGGCATAGGGCATTTCTCAGAACTTAAGCACCGCGGACCGCACAAAAGTGACCGCGGTCCAGGAAGGGTGCTGACTTAGGGCATTGAGTTAGGGTTTAGGTTTTTGTTCCAATTTTGTTCAAATCATCACCTACTTTGTCCCTACTCAATTTCCCACTCATTATGCACATCAATCACATAAAGACGAGTATTTAAAACTAACCTAAGCTAATCAAATAGAGCAAAATGAGAAAAAGAAGAAGCTATGGGCTACTGGTCATGAAAATAAAAGGAAATTATAAAATGAAACAAAGAAAAATGGATGAAATGTTACCAGATATTGATAAGGAGTGAAGACACACAGTACAAGTATGCTATTACGCAGAAAGGATGAGATGAACAGTGAATTTTTAGTCTCTAAGAGCTTAGGGTTCGAAAAGGGTAAAAGGAGACCCTTGAGGTCTATTTATAGAAAAAGCAGTGGTACCCAGCCTTACCTACCAGCGCGGCCGCACAAAATGGACCGCGGACCGCGCTGGGTTTGTTCAGAAGAAGCTTGAGAAGGCAACCTTCACGGTCTGCACAAAACAGATCGCGGCCGCGGAGATCCACCGCGGACCGCACTAAATGGAATGCGGCCGCGGTGGCAAACTTCAGAGAGCACCTCACATGGCTTTCACCAGTGCGGACTGCACAAAATGCAATGCGGCCGCACTGGCAACTTCAGAGACTGTTCAATTTGTCCAAAATGTTTTGCACTGCATCAACACAATCCCTGCAACATCTCACAACCAATTAGTCCAAAAATCAAACCTAAACTACAAAGAAAATCAAAGAAAACAAGAAGAAAAAGACATGGGTTGCCTCCCAAGAAGCGCCTGATTTAACGTCGCGGCACGACGCGGGTTACCATCTCATCATTTCAAATGAACAACAGTCACCACGTGGCTCTCATCAAGCTCTCCAAGAAGCAGTAACAGCCACGCCCAGCAAGTTGGGTTAGCATCCAATCAATGAATGGCAAGGGATAAAGATCCTTGCGGGGCACTCTGTTTAATTTCCCATAGTCTATGCAACCTTGCCAACCTGTGACTGTTCTTGTCAGAATCAACACATTATGAGGATATGTTACCATTGTATGCACTGCTTCATTTAACCTTCTTTGATGCTCCAAGAAAGGCGTTGCATCATCCTCCAAGATAATTTCGGGCTTAAAGATTGTGGGGCTGAGGTGTGGAGGAAGTGGCTTCAACTCCAACACCGGTGGCTCCTCAATTGATGGTTTGGTTGGTGGAGTTTTCCGATTTTCAAGATCCAAAGATAATTTTCTCGGCTCATAAGAATAAGAGCCTATCCCATGTAGAGAATTGACACACTCCACTCTGCTTGCATCATCATCGACATCAAGATTTAAGAGCACGGCCTCAAGAGGATCATCCACGTTGATCATAGAACTTGTGTCATCCACTATCACAGCTGTGAAAATGTCCACAAAAGAGCACACCTCGATGCTATTGGGCTGCTTCATGGATTTGCAAACATGGAAGACGACCTTCTCATCACCTACCCTGAAAGTTAGTTCACCAGCTTCAACATCAACCAATGCCTTCCCCGTTTCAAGGAAAGGTCTACCTAGAATAATTGGGACCTCATAGTCCACCTCACAGTCCAAAATCACAAAGTCCGCCGGCAAGATAAATTTGTCCACCCGGATAAGCACATCATCTACTATACCTAGAGGACGCTTCATTGATCTATCTGCCATCTGTAATCTCATGGAAGTTGGCCTTGGTGGCCCAATACCTAGAGTCTTGAAAATTGAGAAGGGCATTAAATTGATGCTTGCCCCAAGATCACATAAATATTTAGCAAAGTCTGCACTACCAATGGTGCAAGGGATAGTGAAAGCACCAGGATCCTCTAATTTCGGGGCCATTGAATGTACTATCGCACTGACTTGGTGAGTCATCTTTATTGTTTCACAATCCACGGAACGCTTCTTTGTAACCAAATCTTTCATGAATTTCGCATACCCAGGCATTTGCTCCAAAGCCTCCACCAAAGGCACGTTGATGGATATGCTCTTCATCATGTCAATGAACTTTCAGAATTGGTTATCACTTTTCTGCTTGGCTAGCCTTTGAGGATAAGGCGGAGGTGGTCTAGGCAAAGGTGCCTTGGCTTTTGGCACCACTGGCTCCGGCATGTCAATTATGTGCTCCCTAGAGGGGTTCACGGCCTCTTGAGTTTCCACCTCGGCCTCATCAATGTCAATCCTCACATCATTGTTCACATCATTCTCTACCACATCTTTAACTACCAAAGGAATATCATTTTCTTGCAACTCAACATTATCATCCACAACTTACTTATCTTTCGAGGAATGCACATCACCGCCTCTCCCACTTCTTATTGTAACCGCCATCACATGATTGTTCCCACCCTTAGGGTTCACTACCGTATCACTTGGTAGAGCACCCTTTGGGCGAGTATTCAGTGATTGAGAGATTTGGCCTAATTGCACCTCTAAATTCCGAATGGAGGTATTGTGGGAAGCCAATTGAGCATCGAAATCTTGGTTCTTCTTCATCATTTGTTCGAACATCATTTCTATTCTTCCCATATTATTACCCGAAGAACTAGATCCTTGAGAAGGGAACGGGGGTGGATTGTTCGGTTGTTGGTACATGGGGGGCCTTTGAAAGCCTTGCCCCCTATTGACTTGGTTTCCATTGTTGTTCCAATTGCCTTCACCGTTGCTGTTCCAATTGTTGTTATTTCCATTCCACTGCCCTTGGTTGCCTTGATTGTTGTTCCCCCAATTACCGCCTTGGTTGTTGTTGTTCCAATTACCACCGCCTTGTTGTTGATTGCCCCAATTACCTTGAGGTCGCCATTGTTGGTTTGAAGAGTTGCCTCTATTGCCTTGATAGTTGTTAACATATTGTACCTCTTCATTTTGTTCATCATAGCCCTCATATTGAAACCCCTCACAATCATCATCAAATTGTTCGGAATTCCCTTGATTTTTTTGCCTTCTTTGCCTTCTCTTGTTGGTAAGCAAATTAACACTTTCCATAGCATTCACTTGGCGAGGATTTTGGACTTGTTGCAACTGTGCCTTAGCCAATTGGTTTATGGTAGTTGTCAACTCCGCTATAGCCTGTCCATGGTCATGTAGCTCCTTATGCAAATGAATAACTGGAGGGTCGGCTTGAGGAACATTGGCCCTACTTTTCCATGCGGAAGATGTGTCTGCCATCTCATCAAGAATCTCACAAGCTTGGTCATAAGTCAACCTCATGAAGTTACCCCCGGCCAATTGATTGACTATGCATTGATTTGTTGTATTGATGCCCCGATAGAAGGTTTGTTGGATCATCGCCTCCGTCATTTCATTGTTTGGTCATTCTTTCACCATTTTTCTAAATCGCTCCCAAATCTCATGCAAAGGTTCCGTGGGTTCTTGCTTGAAAGCCAATATCTCATCTCGAAGTGCCGCCATATGCCCGGGTGAGAAGAATTTAGCAATAAATTTATCCGCCAACTCGTCCCAAGTTGTAATGGAATGATTGGGGAGTCTCTCTAGCCAATCTAATGCCTTTCCCCAGAGTGAGAACGGGAAAAGTCTCAACCTAAGAGCATCTTCGGACACATTCGTCTGCTTGCTACCCCAACATGTATCCACGAACCCTTTTAGATATTTGTAGGCATTTTGATCTACAGCGCCCGTAAAATACCCACGCTGCTCAAGTAGGGTCAGCATCACATTAGTTATCTGAAAATTGCCCGCCTGGATTCTGGGAGGGACAATCGCACTCGCATATCCTTGATTTGGTAGCACCCGAGGAACCGCTCTTGGAGGTGGCGGAGGAGGGTCTGGAACGTTGTCATTAGCATTAGCCTGGCGGCCTCGTCCACGTCCGGGAGGTACAAGAGGCACCTCATCGTCTCCAATTTCATCTACCTCCTCCCCCGTAAGCACGTTTCCAAGAGGGTCATTCGCGTTTAAAGCCATTTGGTACCTGTAGTAATCACGCACACAAATTAGTAAATAAGAAGGAAAGAAGAACAACACACAAATTAGTAAATAAGAAGGAAAGAAGAACAACATACAAAACTAACTAAATAGATAGCCAAAACCGTTAGCTCCCCGGCAACGGCGCCAAAAACTGATCGCTGCCAACTCCACACTACTATTAAGTAGGAAGATAGGGTCGCAATAGCTTTTACCCGATATGAGGGTCGGGATCGAATTCCTCAGAGAGCTAGAAATTGGAGCTGGGTATCTATCTAGACTAGAGTCGTGTAATTGTTCTAAATGTCACTTCTAATATTTTTGGGTTTTTCAATTATAAACTACTATTATCAAACTACTAATTGAAACTAGATTATGCTACGAGATAATTGCTAAAGTTGTATCTAATGGGAAGAAGGGCACTAGGGTCGTGACATCACCTAGGTGGCTAATTGACGGGTAGATGTTACTAAGGTTCGATTGACATAATTGGGGCTTATGCTATAACCGTTGCACAATTTCACCCAGTCTCACACCTCTCGGTAGAGAGAGTGATTTTGCCCACTTGACTCTCTCGAGACCAAATGGGTAGGCAAATTAGACCAAGCAACTAGGTTTCAAGTAGGGTGATTACTCTCTCGAGATTTGACCCGTTAATTGGGACTATCATTTCTCATGAGTCCATCCCAATTCCTTGTTGGGTCAATTTTGGAGACTTAGACTCTCTTTCTCAAGAAGAGTAAAATCCACAAAGCACAAATCAGTGTTTGCAACCACCAATTTATAGATTAAAACATAAAATCAACCCAAATAGCAAACACCCATAGTCAATCTAACCCTAGATGGCAACACCCATCAATTACCCACACTAGGGTTGAGCCACAACCCTAGCTAAAGGGATTAGCTACTCATGCTTGAAGGAGAAAATAAAGAAATAGATGAAGAACAAGATATATTAATTAAATACTAAATTAAAGTACAAGAATCTATCGTTAAATTGAAGCTAAGATGCAAAAAATGGCTACAAAAGTTGTTCTCACGAGCGCAGCTGTGTTCTAAAGATAAAAGATGACCTAAAAATGGTAAAATGTTCTATTTATACTAAGCTGGAAAAACTGGACAAAAATACCCCTACGGGGTCAGTGCTGGCCGCACTAAATGGACCGCGGCCGCACTGGGCTCCTTGACTTCAACTTTGGCTTCTCTAAACTTGGACTCTGCGAACCGCGTAGAATGGACCGCGGCCGCGGAGGGAGTTGGCGCGGTCCACACAATAACGACCGCGAACCGCATGGCATTGTCTTGGCAAAATTATAGTTCTCTGAATCTCTTTACCACGGACCGCGAGATATGGACCGCGGCCGCGTTGCCTCTAGCCTGATTTTACCAACTCTCTGAACCACCTAGTGCGGCCGCATTCCACTTTGTGCGGTCCGCACTAGGCCCTTCTTCCCTTAGCTTTCTTGGTCTTTGATACTTGAGCAGGTTTCACTCCTTTTTGAGCCGATCTTTGACATTTCTTCACTTTGTCGATCAAACCTGCAAACAAGCACAACCTGTGAGCCTTTTGGGACTATTTTGTACAAATATATGATCAAAGCATAGGCAAGTAGGGGCATAAAACATGTTAAAATCCTAACTTATCACCTGCCTCCATTTGTATAAGGCTAATCACTGCCTTCCAATCTTGCATGGGACTAAGCCCTGTCCCGCAACTTACATAAAGCTAAGCCCTGCCTCCATTTTGCACAAGGCTAAGCACTGCCTTCCAATCTTGCATGGGACTAAGTCCTGTCCCGCATCCCGCATGAGACTAAGCTCTGTCTCAAATCTTGCATGAGGCTAAGCCCTGCCTCCATATTTGCACAAGGCTAAGCAGTGCCTTCTCTTTGCACGAGACTGAGCCCTGTCCTGCATCTTGCATGAGACTAAGCTCTGTCTCCATACTTGCAGGAAGCTAATCCCTGCCTCTATATTTGCATAAGGCCAATCACTGCCTTCTCTTTGCACGGGACGAAGACCTGTCCCGCATCCTCCATGAGACTAAGCTCTGTCTCCCCTCTTGCATGAGGCTAAGCCCTGCCTCCATATTTGCATAAGGCTAAGCCCTGCCTTGCATCTGCATAGGACTAAGCCCTGTCCCGCATCTTGCGCAAGGCTAAGCTCTGTCTCCAATTTTTGCATAAGGCTAAGCATTTCCTTCTCATGGTACTAAGCATTGTCCCTTCTTGCATAAATGCTGCTCTATTCCGGCGCTATCTATTTGCTCCTCTTTCGGGCTAAGCTCTGCCCTCAACCTCACAAGACTAAGCCTTGTCTTGTTAACTTTAGCATCATATTGTTGCATCTCATGGGCTGAAATATCACCAACCTATCCAAAGGCGCCATAGTCTAAAGGCATCATCCTCATAGCCGGAAGACACCATCCCATGGCCTGAGGATCTCTCAAATTTGCATATCATTATTCAAAGGCGACATGGTTCGGAGGCACCATTTTCATGGCTCGAGAACATCATTTCATGGCCTGCGAATCTCTTATCTCACAACTCATGGCCCAGGACATCATGGTCTAAGGACGTCATCCTTAACCGTCCAAAGACAACTTTCATGGTCCGAAGGGAATCCGCATCATGTTTAAATTTCTGCACTAATACATGTTCGTAGCATCTCCTTATCTGTATGTGACCAATAAGCAACCGCTATCCCAGCAGCTGTTGATACCCAATTTTTCCCTATAATATTTTTGAAGTACATATATACTTTCAAAACTATGCATTTCTATATTTTTAAATTGATTTTATCCTAGTATTTTATTTACATAAATGATTACAAATTGCATCACAGATGGCTTTATAGCATTTCATGGCTTAATATTGCTATTTATAGTTATATTAAGTTTAAATTATTTCACAAATGGCCAGATTTACACCTTTTGGTTACAATTGCACTAATTTTGCAATTATAGCCCATGTATACATCACTGTATTATTTTACCAGAAATTGGTCCATTATATTTTTATAATATTGAATAATTAATTTAAAGCACTTCTATGCATGAATTTTTTTTTTCTTATTGATAATTATTTTATAAAATATTTTTTATCAATTATTTGGGTATTTAACAAATAGACTTTTTGTTTCAGACCTAACCTCTTTTAATACCAGCCCAAACCCCTTTATTATTAGCCCAAATATCTAAATATACCAGCCCAGACCCCTTAAGCCCAATCTGTATACACCCGACCCGATAACCCCGTTTGATCGTGACCATTGATCCTTTTGATCAACGGTCTACGATTAAACTTACCATTTTAATTCACCTAACCCTAACCCCCCCTCTTGATTTCTCTTCGAACGCCGTCACTCGTTTCCCTCACCCTTCCAGTTCTCTCTCAACTCACCCTAACCTTAATCGCCGTCACCGGCGAAGACCTCCCTTCTATGGTGTTTTCGTGCCTTCTCCGACCACCATTGGTCTTCTATACTCCCTGGCTCTTTGATTTCATGAGTCCTTAGAAGAATCTCGTGGAAGATTCAACCTTGTTCTGGCCTAAAATTGTTTACTGGCCAGTCTCAGGCCACTTTCGTTTGTGAGTATGGATTTCCTCTTGCTTTTTTAAGTATGAATCCATGGGTTTTTGACCGATTCTCTTCATCTCAGTTATTTTTTGAAAACCCTAGTTTAACTACTGTTCGATTCTTCTCAGATCTTTATAGATTTGAGGTGATTTGAGTATTATTAGGTATTTTCCTCTAAAAATCTCTTGTTTAAATAACTACTTCGATCTTTAGTCACTCTTTCTAAACTAGGGTTCTTCCCAGACATTATTCAAAAGATTTTCTACTTTTAATATTTAATCTGTTCATCTCTTTACGTATTTAGTTAATCTTTGTATGTATGCTCGAACCCTAGATATTTCTAATGGTTACACTGATTTCTTCTATTATGTTTATTTCTCTGAATCAGTTGCACTCACTGATTCTATTTAGGGATTCAAATGTTTTCCCCGTTAAATCCAGTATTCTTTGGGATTTTTGCCCTAATTGATCTCTAATGGTGATTCGAATAAGCTTTTCTTATTAAATCCGGTATTTCTGTGAGGTTTTACATAATTGATTTCTATTTAGGGAATGTGAATAACTCTTTCCTATAAAATCAGTATTCTTTGAAGATTTTACTGATTGATTCCTATTAAATGTCCTGTTAAAATCAATGTGTGCTGAAATTTTATTTGTTTCTTTATTTGTGACCTTAACTGATCATACTTACCTTAATTAGTTATCAGTATGGTTTTGGGATTTCAACTGACTCCCTACTTGGAATGTTTTTGAGTCCTTACCTTAATTGGACCCCCTGTTGTGACCGTTAATTGCTTGCCCCCCCCCCCCTAATTAAGGGGTCTATTCCGGACTCCTCTATGGGAATTGATTCTGTGACTGATTAATTACTCCTAATTGATTGAACTGTGATTCTTTTACCTTATTTGGATTCACCCCTTAAGTGTTACTCCCTCCATTTCATATTAAATGAGGTAGTTTGACTCGGCACGGAGTTTAAGGGAAAAAAGAAAGAATTTTGAAATTTGTGGTCTTAAAAGCTTAAGGGGTAAAGCTTTGTGGGGCCATGACTTTTGTGTGGTTATAAAAGCTTCTCATTAAGGGTAAAATGGGTAAAATGAGGAGTTTAAAGTTGAATTATTTCCAAATTTAGAAATGTGCCATTTATTTTGGAGCAGACTAAAAAGGAAAGTACCTCATTTAATATGAAACGGAGGGAGTATATAAACTCTCTTATTTTTACATCTAGACGAACAATAGTTCAGAATACATGCACACATATTCAAACACTCTCTCTTACTTTGCTACTTGTGTTGATTGTTGGCCTAGCCAACTGAAAGCCAAGGCTAGACAGTGGATTTGCACCTGCTTATTTCATATTCTGCATTTTTCTTCTTTTACTGGTATATCTCTAGTTAAATTCTGAAACTCAACCTTATGTGATCTATGTCTATACACCCATGTTTGTTCCTGCATTAGTCACTCAACTTGTTTCTCTGTTTGTTGTTATTAAGCATGTCTAAGTTATGCCTTATATATAATCAGCATGTCTAATTTCACTTAGTTCTTTGATACCTGCCTAGCATGTTTACTTGGATCCTTTACCCCCTCTCTTTTAATGGGTATGACTATGTAACTACTTAGTTTTCTAGTGCATTTCAATTAGTCCTGATTGTATGTCCCATGTTGTTCAACACCTCTGCTTCTTCAACATGATCCTGCTACATCCCTTATCTATGTCTTAACTGACTAGTACCATGATTGACCTGATTCAATAGACTCTTAGTGGTTCTGTATAGTTGCTGTTTCAAATGCTTCTCTATTTATGTGGTTTCAGACCTATATGTTCACAATCCCCTTCAGCCCAGTTTGTAAGTTTACTTGTTGTGTGAATCTGAGTACTCTATGACCAATTAGGTTGTTTTTTGAGCATGCTTTCTTCAAGGTGATTTCAAAACTACTGCTTTTACTCCTAGTATTCTTCTCAAAAACCGGCCACTCCCAGTATCTTTTTTTTTTTAAAAAAAAAAAGAAAGTTGTTTCTGGATCTCTTTTACTTCTCATTGTTTTACTGAGTCTTTCAAAATTGTGTCAAGCACTCTCACCCTACTCTTAGACTATTAAGTTCTGCCCCTCTGGTGTGTGTACTGCTTAGGGATCCCTGAGATCTCTCTAAACTTTGGCATACCAGGGCTGGCCCTTCCACACTGCATAGCACCAATCCCTATCTGAGAAAGGTCTTGGTGTAAGCACTGCCGGGGATCCTTGAGGTCCTTAGGGAACTCCGACACACCAAGACACGCTATTAGCTGTGAGATATTTGGCTTCTGAGACTGTATTGAAGGCCTGGCATCCCCAGGTTTATTTTGGGCCCGATTTAGGCTCCCTATAGTATAGTTTCATTTACTTATGTACTTTATTTGATCCTGGTCTGTAATAATATTCTTTGTAATAGATATTTGGGGTAATTAATAAAAAGGGAGGGTTCATATACGGTTTTTGTGGGGAAACCGGTTAGAAATCATGCTTTAGGTTTACATTATGTTTACATTCTGCAATAGATATCATGCCACTAGGTTTTCTATACCTATTTGTATTAAAGAAACCATGCCACAAACCTGTGCACTAGATATCCTGCCTTAGGATAATCATGTTTACTGCTTCGCATATCGGGAAACATGTTATAGTCATCATTTTATTTCTGATTTGCCTAAAGTCATAATCACCTAGGAACTCTATAATCAAACTACTGTTATGATCATGCTTAATAAAATGACCATCTCTCTCTGTGCATTAGAAATCCTAATTTAGGACTCTGTTTGCATTGGCTCTAATCATGTCTACGTCGCTTAAATGAATAACCGTCTATAAAAGGTTTAAGAGTAGTCCAACACATAGTTATCATGTTCTAGTATAAATATGCGTGAAATCAGTTCTGTATCAGTAATCGCCTAGATCAGTATGCCTATAGGATTGAATGACTTCAAGTTGTTTCAACTAGTTCTCAGAATTATGATTGCATACAAACCCACGCCTAGGATAGCCTTAGGTAATTAATTGTCTTATAACTGTGATGTTCATCTAGATATCATGTTCTAAAGCTTTCTAAATTTCTTCAAAATTAGTTGTTAGAGACGTGCTACGTATCTGTTTATGTGTGGAGGTAAAATATGAACCCCTAATTGCTTTCCTATTTGACAGTCCTATGTGTTCTTTGTTGGCGCTTAGATTTTACCTTTTGAATACCTTAGAAGTGTCTAGAACTGCCTAAGTATAGAGGTCCTAAACACCTCCGGGACCACAAGGAAGGGACGGGTAAAGCACGCTTAGAGTTCGTTAATTAAACTTGCTTATATAACCACTAAGGGGAGGGTAATGGGTAGTAAAAGGATATGATGACCTGTGCGCTAATGCCACGTGTAACCCCTCTATTTGAGGAAGGCTTACCAGGTATTGTACAAATGTGATCCTATAGGCTAACCAACTTAGGACTTCCCTTCCTTAATTTATATATGCTCGGACTGTTCAAACTTTATTAATTTAAGTATGCATGCTTAGACTGTCTAAAATTTACATATGTACTCTTGGACCATCTTATCTTCCTTGATTATATATGTGTGCTTAGACTGTGTAAACTTCCTTTATTTGCAAATGTGTGCCTAGACTACTTACCTGTTAAATGACTAATTCACATAACTAAGTTCGGTCGGGACCCACCGTTGTGGACCGCGAGGGGTGCCTAACACCTTCCCCTCAAGGTTATTTCGAGCCCTTACCCTAATCTCTGGTAATGCAAACTGGTTACATTAGTTAATCGCTCTAGTTGCCCTAAAACACCTTAATCCATTAGGTGACGACTCTTAAAATACCCAATTCCCAAAAGGAAGCGAGTTGTTCCCCCGTGAATGTCGAAATCCGGACTTCCCCGCGAAGGGGAAAAAAGGGGCGCGACAGGTGACGACACACACTGCTGGATATTATGATCAGACACCCACGCCACCTACAAGAGCCGTGAGAGGCCAGGGCCAAGTCAGAGGCCGAGGACGGGCACATGGTGTAGCCAAAGCACCTGCCCAAACTGCTACAGAGGAGCCACCAGTAGCTCCAGTTGGGAGGCAGGCACCTGAGACGCCTATAACTACCCCTGCGCTTTAGGAGACTCTCGCCCAGTTTTTGAGCATGTTTGGCACTTTAGCTCAGGAAGGGTTGATTCCACTTGCTCCTGCCACATCTCAAACCGAGGGAGGAGCACATATTCCCATCGCACGTACCCTAGAGCAGCGGGTCCAAGTTGAACAGGTCCTAGAGGTCACACTAGTGCAGCCAGTTGTTCCAGTTTAGCCCGAGGTTAGGGAAGCAGCATCTGAGGGAGAGCAGCTTAGGTTCGAGAGTACAAGAAGTACCACCCTCCTACTTTCAGCGGTTTAGCTTCACAGGATGTATAGAGTTTTCTTGAGGAGTACCACCATATCTTCCGTACTATGAGTATTGTGGAGTCGAGTTGGGTTGCTTTCACTACATCCATCTTAAGGGAGCGGGTTATCAGTAGTGGCGAGCGTATGAGTTGGGTAGCCCGATCGAGGATGCTTCACTCACCCGGGCTCAATTTTTGGAGATGTTCTTGAACGAGTTTGTTCCCTAAAAACTTCGGGATGCATAGCACGTGGAGTTTGAGTAGTTACGCCAGGGTGCTATGACCGTATCGGAGTATGTTGTCAGGTTTAGTGAGTTTTCCATACATGCACCAGCCTTAGTCTCCACAGTCAGGTTGTGAGTCTGTCGATTTATCGAAGGGCTAAACCATGGTATTAGATTCAACATGGCTCGAGAGTTGGATAATGATACCCTATAGTATCAGGTTGTGGAGATCGCTCGGAGATTGGAGGGTATGTGGGGCTGGGAGAGAGAGGGTAGGGAGGCCAAGAGGCCTCGAGATTTTGGCATATATAGTGGTGCTCGTGCCCCAACTGTAGCTTGTCATGGTAGAGGCTATGTGAGTCGTCCCGTTCATTCAGCACTTTCAGCTTCAAGCGGTTTTGAGACCAGAGTTGACTTATTGTTGCTTAGTATGGCAGATTTTGATGTAATTTTTTGCATGGACTGGTTGTCTCCCCATTATGCTATTCTTGATTGTCATGCCAAACGGTGATGTTGGCTATGCCAGGTTTTCCACGGTTGGAGTGGAGGGGTACTTTGGAGTATGTTCTTAGCAGGGTGGTGTCTTTCCTTAAGGCACAGCGGATGGTCGGGAAGGGGTGTGAGGCATATCTAGCTTTTGTGAGAGATGTCAGTATTGAGATGCCTACCGTTGAGTCAGTTCTGGTAGTGAGAGACTATCCAGATGTATTTCCGACGGATCTTCCGGCCATGCCGTCCAATAGGAATATCAATTTTGGTATTGATTTGTTGCTGGTCACTCAGCCTATTTCTATTCCACCATATCGTATGGCCCAAGAAGAGCTAAACGAGTTAAAGGAGCATTAGCAAGAGTTGCTTGATAAGGGCTTCATTCGTCCTAGTGTGTCACCTTGGGGTGCTCCGATCTTTTTTTTAAAGAAGAAAGATAGTATTATGCGCATGCGTATTGATTATCGACAGTTGAATAAGGTTACAGTGAAGAACGTGTATCCATTGTCACGCATTAATGATATATTTGATCAGCTACAGGGTGACAGAGTGTTCTCAAAGATTGGTTTGTGGTCGGGCTATCATCACTTGAAGATTCGGGATCCAGATATTCCTAAGACTACTTTTAAGACTCGGTATGGGCATTACGAGTTCCTTCTGATGTCATTCGGGCTGACCAGCGTCCCAACAACATTTATGCACTTTATGAATAGTGTATTCCAGCCCTATCTTAACTCATTCATCATTGTGTATATTGACGACATCTTAGTATACTCCCGGAGTCGGGAGGATCATGAGCAACACCTGAAGATTGTGCTACAGGCCTTGAGAGAAAAGAAGTTGTATGCAAAAAATTTTAAAGTGTGAATTCTGGCTTGATTCGGTGGCATTTTTGGATCATGTAGTGTCGAGTGAATGGATCAAGGTAGATCCAAAGAAGATTGAAGCAGTGCAGAGTTAGCCAAGATCCTCTTCAGCTACTGAGATTCGGAGTTTTCTTAGTTTGGCAGGGTATTACTGTCGTTTTGTAGAGGGTTTCTCATACAATGTTGCACCTATGACCAGATTTACCCGGAAGGGTGGTCCGTTCAGGTGGACCAAGGAGTGTGAGGAGAGCTTTCAAAAGCTCAAGACTTCTTTGACTACAGCCCCAATATTGGTGTTGCCTATGGGTTCGGGGTCTTACACTATGTATTGTGATGCGTCACGTGTTGGCCTCAACGCGGTGTTGATGCAAGATGGTAGTGTGATTACCTACGCGTCTAGACAACTGAAGGTACATGAGAAGAATTATCATGTTCGCGACCTTAGTTAGCAGCTATTGTTCATGCCCTGAAGATTTGGCGACACTATTTGTATGGTGTCCCTTGTGAGGTCTATACCGACCACCGGAGATGGTTAGTGTTATTTAAGGACATTGATATTACCATTCTATGCCATCCCGAGAAGGCAAATGTGGTGGCTAATGCCTTGAGTCGTAAGGCGGAGAGCTTGGGCAGTTTAGCATATCTACCGGTGGCGGAGAGGCCATTAGCGTAAGATGTTCAGGACTTAGCCAACCAGTTTGTTAGATTGGATGTTCAGAGCCGAGTCGAGTTTTGGCTTACATGGTTTCTCGGTTTTCTCAATATGATCATATTGGAGAGTGTTAGTATGACGACCCCCATTTGCTTGTCCTCAAGGACACGGTTCAGTACGGCGATGCCAAGGAGGTCACTATTGGGGATGACGGTCTATTACGTATGCAAGGCCGGCTATGTGTACCCAATGTAGATGATTCACGCGAGTTGATTCTTTAGGAGGCCCACAGTTTGCGGTGCTCCATTCATCTAGCGTACCACCAAGATGTATCAGGACTTGAGGCAACGCTATTGGTGGAGGAGAATGAATAAGACATAGTGGAGTGTGTAGCTCGGTGCCTAAATTGTCAGCAAGTGAAGTATGAGCATCGACGGCCAGGTGGATTGCTTGAGAGGCTAGATATTCTTGAATGGAAATTGGAGCTTACCATGAATTCAGTTCTTGGGCTCCCACGGGCTCAGAAAAAGTTTGATGCAGTATGTGTGATTGTGGATAGGTTGACCAAGTCGGCTCACTTCATTCCAATGGTGACTACTTAGTCTTCAGAGCAGCTAGCCCAGGTCTATATTCTCGAGATTGTTCAACTTCATGGAATGTTGGTATCCATCATCTCTAACCGGGGTACGCAGTTTACATCGCGATTCTGGAGGGACGTACAGCGTGAGTTAGGCACACGAGTTGAGTTGAGTACAACATTCCACCCTCATACGGACGGATAGTCTGAGCGAACTATTCAGATATTGGAGGATATGCTTCGTGCACGTGCGATGGAGTTCGGTGTTCTTGGTACCAGTTCTTGCCGCTTCCGGAGTTTGCCTACAACAACAGTTACCAGTCAAGCATTCAGATGGCTCCGTATGAGGCCTTGTATGAGAGGCAGTGTCGGTCTCTGGTGGGTTGGTTTGAGACAGGTGAGGCTAGGCTATCGGGTACAGACTTGGTTCAGGATGCTTTAGAAAAGGTTAAATTGATTCAAGATCGACTTTGTATAGCCCAATCTAGACAAAAGAGTTATGTGGATCAGAAGGTTTGCGATGTTGTATTCATGGTTGGGGAGCGGGTCTTGCTCCCATGAAGGGTGTTATGAAGGTTCGCGATGTTGTATTCATGGTTGGGGAGCGGGTCTTGCTCCCATGAAAGGTGTTATGAGGTTCGGAGAAAAGGGCAAATTGAGCCCTAGGTATATTAGGCCTTTTGAGATTCTTGACAGGATTGGTGAGGTGGCCTACAAGCTTGCACTTCCACCTAGTCTAGCTGCATTTCATCTAGTATTCCATGTTTCTATGCTTCGAAAATATCACGGTGATCCGTCTTACGTGTTGGATTTCAGCTCAGTCCAGTTGGACAAGGATTTGTCTTATGTTGAGGATCTTGGGCCATTTCGGATAGGTAGGTCTGAAAGTTGCGGTCGAAGAATATTACTTCAGTGAAGGTTCAGTAGAGGGGTGAACCAATCGAGGAGGCAACTTGGGAGACCGAGAATGATATGCATAGCGGTTATACTCAACTTTTCACCACTTTAGGTATGTCTGTCTCTATACTCGTTCGAGGAAGAACGTTTGTTTTAAGATCTAGCAAGTCATTTTGAGTATTTTAGTCCCAATCCCCTATTTATTGCCTCCTCTATGTTATATTATGGTTATGTGATTTGCCGGGGGTATTTGGGGTTTTGTTTTTTGGTGAGTACCGGAGTGAAATGCGACACATAGTCCCTAAGTTGGAGCTTTAAGTTGAAAGAGTTGATTGCAGTTTGACTTTTCTGACGACTCCGGAATGGATTTTTGACGGTTCCAATAGCTCCGTATGAACTTAGGAGCGTGTTCGAATGTTGATTTGGAGGTCCGTAGGTCGTTTCGGCTAGAATTGGCGAAAGTTAGAAATTGGAAGTTTGGAAAGTTGGAAAGTTTGACCAGGAGTTAACTTTATTGATATCGGGATCGGATTCCTATTCCGAAAGTTGAAATAGGCGTGTCATGTCATTTATGACTTGTGTGCAAAATTTGAAATCAAACGGAATTATTTTGGTATAAGTGGGCATTAGTTTTGGAATTTAGATTTTATAGTTTCAATAGGCTTGAATTGGGTTGCGATTCATTGAATCGATGTTATTTGATGTGATTTTTGGCCTCTTGTAGGTTCGTTATGTATTTTGAAACTTGTTGGTATATTCGGACCGGGTCCCGTTGGCCACGGGTGTGATTCAGATTAAATTCGGAACCAAATTGTACTTAGTCATTAGGTCTGAAGCTGCTGGTTTTTCTGTTCTGGTTTCCTTCTACGCGTTCGCGAAGGTTCTCCCACAATCGAATAGTCTTAGGGCTGCTGAGATTTTTCCCTTCGCGTTCGCGAAGGTGAGGGCGAGATCGCAAAGTTTTCTATGCTTCTTCATCGCGAACGCGGGAGGTATACCGTGTTTGCATATAAGGAAGGTGAGGCTGGGGGCTGAGGCACGCTTGTGCATCGCGTTTGCGTGACCTGGGACACGGTCGCTTGGGTAGAGGAAGCTTGTTAATTGCGTTCGCGACTGGATTCACGCGATTGCAAAAAGTGTTTTATTGAGATGGGGAGAATAGTTCTACGCGATCGCGAGTCTTCGTCCACGATCGCGATATAGGATGACTGGGCAGCAATAATAAAATTTCAAAATGCGGGTTTCATCTCATTTTTTATTTTTGGACCTAAAGAGCTCGGTTTGTGGCAATATTTCGTGCGTTTTTCAAGAAATTCATCGGGTTAAGTGATTCTAACTCAGTTTTGGCTATATTACACGAATGCATTGTTATTTTTATCATTTAATTAGTAATTTGAGTTGGAAATTTGGGAAAATTATGAAAACTTCTTAGGCTAAATTTAGGGTTTTGAAAGACGATTTGAGGTCGGATTTGAGTAATTATTGTATGGTTGGACTCGTTATTGAATGAGTGTTCAGATTTTGTAATTTTGGTCGGGTTTCGAGATGCGGGCTCGGGGTTAATTTTTGTGTTGACTTTTTATTTCTCTTTAAATATCGTAATTTTATTGTTCGAAATAGTTTCCTATAGTTTATAATTATGGTATGAAGTTGTTTTGGCAAGATTCAAGCTGTTCAGAGTTGGATAATCAGGGGAAAGGCTTACTAGCGGATTGAGTTAGCGTATTTTGAGGTTAGTGTCTTGTCTTTTGTGTGGGGGAATTATCCCTTAGGATTGGTGTTGGTTTGTGTTAATTGTGATATGTGAAAGCCATGTACGCAAGGTGATGAATGTGTATACGGTCTAAATGTGGAAATTGATCGGTTTTAGCTATGTAGAATTTTTTTGATGCCTTAATTGAGTTACTATAACATGTTATGTTCATTATTATTAGTCTATGTTCACATGCCCTACTTGTCTTATCTCTTACTTGTTAATTGTATTTACATGTTTAGTTGAAGTATTGTTTCATCCATTCCTTATTCATTATTTAACCGTTGAGTTCTTCACTTGAGGTTGTTATTTTTGAAATATCTTGTTATTGAAATTGGTATGGAGGTATGAAGGCCGTGATTTACATTGAGTCAAAGTTGTAAAGGGTTGAAATACTATTCTTGTTGAGTTATTCACCTTCGGTTTATTGTTGAGACTCTTGTGCATATTATAGTTGAGCCATGGGCCATTTGTTGTGAAAACACTATTGTTGTTCGTTTCTTGGCAAGTTCTGATATTAGGCACTCGAGGTGCGATTTGTGATACGTTGTAATATTGATACGCATGCGCTGGTATAAGGATTTGGGATTGAAACGCATACGGTGAGATAAGGTGGGCTTAATACGCGTGTTGCTAGTAGGGGAACTACTTGAAGCCACGCAGTGTGATAAGGTGGGCTAAAATATGGGAAGCTATTTTAGGAAAAATGATTTTCAAAACAAAATGCAAGGCTCCCACGGCGATATAAGGAAAGATTGTGAAATGGTTTGTGATTTGAGACTACGAGGCGGTACCTCGATGGTGACTCTTGTTGATGCTTTTCTATTACATCACCTGTGTTTTGGTTGCTTTGTTTCCTTGGCATAACATTCCTTGTTTTTCTTCCGTGATGCATTATTTTCCTTAGTTCAGTGTAGCAAATCTCAATGTATTTCTTTATTGTGTCATTTCTATTGTTATCATTATTTCACAGTCACATACATGTTCAATTTCTTATTTATTCCAGTAGGGCCTTGACCTGACCTCGTCACTACTCCACCATGGTTAGACTTGGCATTTACTGGGTACCGTTGTGGTTTACTCATGTTACGCTTCTACACATCTTTTTGTGCAGATCCAGGTACCTCCTACTGCTCCAGGCACCAGTGAGACGATCTCACTTTGGAGACTTCAAGGTACATATGTCGGCGTCCGCTGGCCTCGGAGTTACCCTCTATCTAGTCTGTTTTCTTTTCTTATCCTTTTATAGACACTGATGTTTGAGGATGTTCATTACCATCTTAAAGAGCATGTGACTTGTATTCGCTTTGGAAATTGTATACGTTCAGTTAGGAAGTTTCTTTATATGATAGTGGTTGAGTTATTTGAAGGTTCTTAATAAAATTTCAGTTAATATTGTATGTATGTTAGGCTTACCTAGTCTTAGAGACTATGTGCCATCAAGACATCCTACGGAGAAAAATTGGGGTCGTGACAATTTATCACAAATAAATATACTCTAAAATAATTATAATACATAGCTACATTTGAGTTTTATAGCAAATACCCTCTCAAAGGGATTTCGAACCCTAAAATAACATTTTCCTCTCTTATATTTTCATATTCTTACTATAGCCTAGCCGCATACATCATCTCCCTTAAACTCTTTCTCTGGTGTTACCATCTCGCCGGAGAACCATCACCGGCCTTACTTGTCGGAACACTGTCGTCCAACCTCGTTTTAAGTTTTTTTTTCCTCCTTTGTACTCTGTCATTCCCCCACGCGCTATGAAAACCTCAAATACTTAGAAAACAAATTCCATGGTCGTTCTTTCTTAGTCAACCATGTTACCACCAAGAAAATCTTACAATTCAGTTGACAATTCTGCTTCCTCTTGTCATCAATCCCTAAAACCAAAAACACAACTCCAAAAAATTTCTCTCGTACTAAAAAAACATGGCTGCTTTGTTGTCTTCCCTTTTCTCTTTGTACAAGTCTTCCCTTTTCTATAGTCTTTGCTGTCTTAATTGCCATTATCTCAGCATAGATCTGATCCACTCAGATCCGATATAATCCTCGTCCCACCATACCCTTTGACAAATTCGGGATCACTATTTCGTCTCAACCTCATTGTCTCCGACATCTCCTACTCTGACCCGAAATCCAGACACGAACCCGTTCCCTCCTAATTGGGTTTCTTTCTCGACACCAATGAAGCTTACCAACTTCTTTCAGTTTCTTTGATGCAAATCTGAGTCGGACTTCACTTTTTTCTTCGTATGTATATACATTGTATTTCGTTGTATCAGAGAGAAAATGCAATTTCTTGAGCGAGCAACCTATTGTGATTGTATGGACTGATACACCAAAATTTGAGTCTATCTTCTTTTTCATCTTTGGATGTATCCACACTCTATTTCATTTTATAGAGAAAATACAATATGTTGAGCGAGCACATACAGTCAATCATGATTGTATGCGTTGATATATAAAAATCTGAGTTTAGATGTATATATCCCTCATTGTATGGATCATATATGTATTGTGTATTTTTTAATGCAAATACATTTTATTTTATTTCTGTAATTTTGCATGTATTTATGTATTCCGAAGGTGATTGTTTTTAGCAGATCCCTGTATTTTTGAATTTTATTGTTTGAATACAACCAAATTAAATATAGTGAATTGAATCCAGTCGTATATCACTATATTTTTTATTTTTTGATGTTTGAATACAGTCAAACTAGATATAGTAAAATTGAATACGATGTAAAATAGTTAAGAATGAATTTAGCCAAGTTGAATACAGTGTATACATCCGAATGGAATACAACGACATACATCATATGGCATTAGTAGTGTAACTACCCGGTCGGTCATTTTGAGAATTTGCACTTTGCTCGATAGTTTACGGGCATGAGTAGCTCTGTATGATGTATTACGAGTTATGTGAATCGTCGATTTTGGTTTTTAGGTTATTCAGAATCGATTCGGAAGAATGAATTTCATGGTTTAAGCTTTAGGTTGGAAAAGTTGACCAAGTTTGACTTTTTAGTATTTGACCTCGAATTGGAGTTTTAATGGTTCTGTTAGGTCCGGATGGTAATTTTGGACTCGGGCGTATGCCCGAATTTGCATTTGGATGTTTCTAGAAGGTTTCAGCACAAATTGGCGAAATTTAGAAATTTGAAGGCTTGGAAAGTACATAAATTTGACCGGAAGTTGACTTTGATGATATCATATTCAGATTCAGATTTTGGTTCTGGGAATTGGAATTGCTACGCTATATCATTTGAGACTTGTGTGCAAAATTTAGGTTTATTCCGGGTTAATTTGATATGTCTCGGGGCGAGTTTTTGGAAGTGAAAGTTCAAGTTCATCAAGTTCATTTTGAGGTGTGATTCGTCGTTTCGATGTTGTTATGTGTGATTTGAGGCCTCGAGTAGGTCCGTATTGTGTATCGGCACTTGTTGGGATGTTCGGACGGGGACCCGAGGGGCTCGGACGTGTTTCGGATTAATTTCGGACTATTTTTCTTCATTTTTGCATTGTTAGTTCTGCCGAGTTCTGGGCATCTTGTTTTATTAATCGCGATCGTGGAGTATGGACTGTGATCGTGTAAGGCTGTTTGATGGCTGGGGAAAAGTTGTTCTTCGCGTTCGCGAGTTCTCAAACGCGTTCGCGTAGGTTGTTGCGGAGTGAGCATCGTGTTCGTGCCAGTGTGCACGCATTCGCGTAGGGATTTTTGTGTTGAGCTGGCAAAGACTGTTTCTCTTCACGTTCACGGTCTTGTTTCAGCGATGGCATAGTTTGTGAGCTTTGTGTACAGCGTTCGCGTGGCTTTATACGCGACTGCATAGGGTATTTTTCTGGGGCAGTATTTTTCCTTCTTCGCGATCACGATGATATTTCCGCGATCGTTTTTGTCACGATCCGGATTTCCCACTCTCGGGAGTCGTGATCGCGCCTACTAATGAAAGCTAGGCAAGCCAACTGTTTGGACCAATTATCTTTTCCCATTTTTAATCCTTTAACAATTACGAAACAATAAATTATAAACAGCGGAATTTTAAACAAGCGGAAGAAACGATAAAGCATTTGAATAAATATCCAGTACAGCATCTACCCAGAACTGGTGCCACGCTTCACAGACAGTCTAGAATTTACTACAAACAAGGTCTGAAAGATGAATAATACACTGTTTCTAAAATATGTAAATGAAACAGGATAAAGGGATAAAGGGAGACGCCAGGGCCTGCGGACGCCTGCAGGACTACCTCGGAATCTCCGACTGGACAGAAGGCAGCCACACAAGCTAAGGTCTGAATGATGTTGCTCCGGGATCTGCACACAGTGCAGAGTGTAGTATCCGCACAATCGACCCTATGTGCTGGTAAGTGTCTAGCCTAACCCCGGTGACGAGGCTAGGACCAGACTACCAAAAAAAACCTGTGCAGTTATATCATATACAACGGAAAACCGAAACAGAAATATACAATTAAGGATGGGAGGGGGACATGCTGCGGAGAAATATCATCTACCAACAGTAACTCAGGAGAAAAACATAACAAACAATTTAAAATGTTGCAACAGAAAAAATAAGGAAAGCCGTAACCAATCAATAACCACTTTTATCATTTATTGTTGCGGTGTGCAACCCGATTCAAATATAATATTGTTGCGGCGTGCAACCCGATCCAAATATAATATTATTGCAGCGTGCAACCCAATCCGAATATAATATTGTTGCGGCGTGCAACCCGATCCAAATATACCATTCAACACCACTCACAAAAAGAGTCCCGGCAAGGGAACAATAAGGTAACAACACTATCCCGGCAAGGGAATCGACAATATAAGTAAATACGTCCCGGCAAGGGAGTCAGCTATAACCAAACTTGTCCCAACAATTAACTTCACAACAAAAAAGAACCTCAACTAGCACCAATACTCAACCATAAGCAACTTCTACGAGAATAATCATGATTCTTGCCCAACACAGAAAATCAGCAACTTAGGCATTCGTTTTACTTATTAAGAACACAACGATTTCCAATTTAAGACTCACGGGCATGCTTGACACCAACGTATAGATACTCGTCGCCATGCCTATACGTCATACTCAACAAATAACACATAGCAAATAGGACACAACTCCTAATCCCCCAAGCTAAGGTTAGACCAAACACTTACCTCGAACTTCCACGGCCAACTCAAGCCTCAAACACCGCTTTTCCTTTAGAATTCGCCTCCGAATTACTTGTATCTAATTCAAATTAATTTAACAACATCAATAAATTCTAAATAATCCAATCCCAAGGCTAAATTATAGGTTTTCTATTATTTTTCCCAAAAAGTCAAAAATCGACACCGGCCCCGCTTGGTCGAAACTCGAGGTTCGGATCAAAACTCGATCACCCATTCACCCACGAGCCCGAACATGTAATTAGTTTCAAAATCCGACCCCAAAACGAGGTCTAAATCCCAATTAATCAAAAAGCCCTAACTCTACCCAATTTCCTAATTTCTACCATAAAAACCCTAGAATTTAAGATGAAAATTGATGAAATGTAATGGGAAATCGAAAGAGAAAGGTTTAGAGTCATATACCAATATTTTGGGGAAGAAATTGTTCTTTGAAAATCGCCTCAATGCTCCCAAATTTCGAAAATATGAAGTAAATGGGTTCTGCCCGTTTTTGCTTCTGTTTTAAAATCACTGGGCAGACCTTCATCGCGTTCGCGATGGATCAGGCCCAATGGCCATCGTGTTCGCATTCAAGAGCTCGCATTCGCGGAGCTTCAGCCCTTCGAGCCTTCGCGTTCGCGGTCAGGTGGCCGTGTTCACGTAGAGTAAAATCCCTCTCCCCCTGCCCAGGCCCAAAGGCCTTCGCGTTCGCGATAGTAGGTCCCCGTTCGCGAAGGGAAGCACCCCCAAAGCTTCGCGCTCGCGTCCTGTTTCTCGCGTTCGCGTAGTAGGAAAATTCCTTCAGCCTGACGTACCCTTCGCGCTCGCGTGAGTCCTTCCGTGAACGCGAAGAACAAAGCTCCAGAACACCAGAAACTGAAAACCTGCAACTTTTTCTAAGTTTAAAACCTTCCGAAACCTATCCGAAACTTACCCGAGCCCTCAGGGCTCCAAACCAAACATGCATACTAACTCAAAACTTCATGTGAACTTATCCGTGCGATCAAATCGCCAAAATAAAATATTAAACGACGAATTTAGCATAGAAATCTAAGAAAAACTTCAAAACTTTCATAGTATCAATTTTCACAACTACGGGTCCGAATCACATCAAACGACTTTCGTTTCTTACCAAATTTCACAGGCTCGACTTAAACCACATATAAGACCTGTACCGGGCTCCGGAACCAAAATACGGGCCCGATACTAATAACTTCCAAACATTTTTCATTTCTAAAACTCACATATTTTTCCAGAAAATAATTTTCTTTAAAAATTCATTTCTTGGGCTTGGGACCTCGGAATTCGATTCCGGGCATGCGCCCAAGTCCGATATTTTCCTACGGACCCTCCGGGACCGTCAAATCACGGGTCCGGATCCGTTTACCCAAAATGTTGACCGAAGTCAACTTAAATTCATTTTAAAGGCAAATTTTATTATTTTTCACAGATTTTCACATAATGGCTTTCCGGCTACGCGCCCGGACTGCGCACGCAAATCGAGGTGATGCAGAAAGAGGTTTTTAAGGCCTCGAAACACAGAATTTATTACTAAAATAAGTGATGACCTTTTGGGTCATCACTGTGAGCACGTGATTTTTGCCCTATATATGAATTATTCCCAAAAATTCAAACAAAATAATTTTTCTTTCATTATTTTACACTTTTGTGAATTTTGTGTTATTTTCTGTTAATTGTTTGCATTTTATTTGTGCATTTAAATTCATATGAAAAATATAAAAATATACACATGACATTTGCATTTAGGATCTAATTTCATATTTTAGGATTATTTAGTGGTTAAGTTGTTTTTGGAATAAAATTTAAAGAAAATAACAAAAATAGTCCATTTTTGCATTTTTAATTGTTAATTGTTGAATTTGTCATGGGTTTGCTTTTAAATAGGATTTAATAGATTTTTAGGAATTAATTAGTTCAATTTTGGAAACAAATTAGGTCTTTGATTTTGCATTTTAATAAAGTTAGAAAAACATAAAAATACAAAATGAAAACAAATAAAAGAAATTAAAAGCGAAAAGAAAGAAAACATTAAAAGAAAATTGAGTGGTCTTCATGGATTACCCATTTTTGGGCCAAATCCGTTTGAAATCTAGCCCAATCCCTTAAACCCATTTCAAATTGACCCCAGCCCAAAGGTTCTCGATCCGGTCCAGCCACTTAGAGCTCAAACGACGTCGTTTCCACGACAATCAATCCTGACCGTCTAGGTTGTTTGATCTAACGGTCAGGAATTGATAATTTTTAACATATAACTGTCCGAAACACCCTACCCCCCCCCCCTCACTCCTCTCCTTCATCTCTTCAGAGACCAGCCATACACTACCGTCCTCCGCCCGCCGGAAATCGCCCACGGCGGCGGACGGTGGCCAATCCCTTCCAAACTTACACCATGGACTCCCCTCACCTTCCCCATTCCGAATCCCCAATCCATTTTCTTCGAATCACCCCAATACTCTTCGAATTTTAGATCGAAATAGGACCCCAAAACCCTAGTTTACCCAACCAGTCCCAAATTAACACCATACAACCGCTTTGACCCCCTCACACCCAATATGTATCTGATTTCCCTCAAATCATTGTCAAACGCTTCGAATCTTGGATCTGAAATATGAAGCCTAGTCCCTGTTTCTCCTTTTGCATCTTTGGGTCTTGAGAGGTGTGGGTGAACTCAAAACATCCGTTAGTCGATTTGTTCTTGTTNGAGCTTTTAGGATGGCCAGGTTTTCTTTCAAATCTAGGTATTTCCTTAATTTTTCCTTTTCTGTTTTCTTTTGAGTGACTGTTATGTTCAATAAGATGTTTGCTATTTTGTTCATGATTAATTTGCTTAGGGTTTATGCTGATTTTAGTCGATCCTGTTCTTAGTGTTCGTTTTAGTTCATATTAGGTTAGCTTTAATTCATGATACAATAAGTTGGATTATGCCTTTGATTATTCTTGATTCCATGAGTTCTGTTTCTGACTTTGGTTCTGATTCTTGGTTAATCTTGTTTTGTGATGTTAGTTTAATTTTATTTCGAATCTATTTTGATAATTGAGTTTAGCATTGATTGATTATAGCTGATAGTTCAACTAGTGTTAGTTAGGTTGAATTCAAGGGTAGCTTAGACATTTAAGATTGGATAGCACATGGTAGTTGAAACTAGAATCTCCTAGGACCTTCCAAAGCAGGACTTTAGTGTAACTTCAGTAATTTTAGTGTGTTAACTTGAGAAACAAGTCAGTAAAGAGAGGACTAATCTGAAAATAAAATAGGGACTAAGAGGAAATAGAAAATTGGGGGCTGCCCTCATCTTTGCCTATAAAAGGCAGCCTCTAGTGCCTTGAAGAAGAAGTTTTTCAGCTCTAAAATTCCCCCTCCCCCCCCCCCCCCAAAAGTGCTCTCTAAGTTTCAGATCTGATTTTTGAAATTCAACAATCAAAACCCAAAAACAATAGAAAACCTCTAGAAAAACCAAAAAAAAAATTCAGAAATACTGTTCCAGTGAAAATTTCCAGTTAAATTTTGAATTTTAACTTCTGAATTGCATCATTTAGCCTATAGTCTGTTTGCTGATACATTCTGGTAGTGCCTGGGTGTATCTCGAGTGGGTTTGGGTCCATTTGAGGCAATTGTAGGTTGGTTTTGTTGACTGTTGGTTTCAGAAGTTGTCCTGGGATTAGTTCATAGTCTATTTGGGTTTATTCAAGTTTATTTGGTTGATTGTTGGTGCTGTCCATCCCTAAATTCAATTCTGGACTGGTTTTGATACTGTTTGTTGAGCTGTGAACCCGATTTTGAGCTGTTGTTAAACATCTGCTCGCTACTGCTGCTAACTTCTTTCCTTCTTCTTATTTGATTCATACTTCAGGTATATCCTTGGCCTCAGTAGTATGTAATGCTTGGAACAGCATGCTTGAAGATAAATAACAAATCCTGGATTATCACTGCATTTAGTTCTCTGTTATTCTCCTTTAATTTAGATGTGCAGCATGATTGATTGATTTGAATACTATTTTATTTGTAGCAATGAGATTATAGATCAGTTTGTATTTGGACTCTATGGACTGTCTATTTCGTTAATAACTGTGGCTTAGCCTATTTCATGTTATAGTATTATAGTAGCTTGAGATCTAAATAAAGGGTATTGATTAAGCTTGTTTTGTTTGATTCAATTGAAACCAGTGAGAATGCTGGGTCTATGTTGATTCACTGAATTTCACAATGATGTAGTTCGAATAAAATCAGACTACTAATACGGATTTTGTTTTGAAACAAAGTAGGTGTTCAACTTGGACGAATTTGAATTGTCTATTTGTTTACAAATTGTTGTATTAATTTTTAATTGGAGTCCAACGTATGAGATCTCATTGAAATGAACACTCAATTTGAGCTCTAGTTTTGGGCCCAAGACTGGCAACAGGCTGGAGAAATTCGAGTCTCCAATTGGGCTGTTATTATGGCCCAGCGCTGGACAGCCCCATGTCCTTTTATCCTTAAAAAGCTGATACATATTCTCTTCTCTGGGCCAAAATGCAACAAAGCCCAAAAGAATGCCTAACTTTGAATTAAATCACTTGTTGAATTGTGTACCATTAACTTCTTTGAGGCCAATTGCGAAGCCCTGAATGGTAGAGGCTTGAGGCCCAAATCTTATAACATTAATTAATTAGGCCCCTTTTAGAGACAATCCATAATAGAAAAATCGTAGTCCTTTAGGTTGGCTTTAAAATAAATGAGGTGCGCCGCGCCAAACAAAAATAGTACATTGCGTGGCCCTCTTAAGTATATTAAAAATATTTTAGACTTCGGGACGTGCCATTTAGCGAATTTCATGGCTTCCCGCAAAGTTAATGATACGCTAGTCGCTTTAGGCGCGCTTTTAATAAAATTACTTTCTTAAACTCGAGTGCACATTTATGTGACCCAAATCCAAATCCCAACGAAGTTAAAATATGTCAAAGACCCCGGGTGCATTTATGTGACGTGGTTCGAGACGTGTTTTCACGACGTTGCAATTCTCCTTAAAAAATAATAATAAAAGCGGTTCAAAGTTATAAAGCACATGAGTTAAAGCATGTACTAAAATCAGATAATTAAGCCGAATATAACAGTTAAGCAACCGTGCTAGAACCACGGAACTCGGAAATGCCTAACACCTTCTCCCGGGTTAACAGAATTCCTTACTCGGATTTCTGGTTCGCGGACTGTTAAACAGAGTCATATTTTCCTCGATTCAGGATTTAACCAGTGACTTGGGACACCATAAATCTCTCAAGTGGCGACTCTGAATCTTAATAAACAAATCCCGTTTCGATTGTTCTTTAATTGGAAAAACTCCTTTATGCCCCCCGGGGGAGTAGTGAAAAAAGGAGGTGTGACAGCTCTGGCGACTCTGCTGGGGAAAAGAACCCAGAACTTTGGTTCAGGGTTCACAATTCGAGCTTAGAATAATTGTTATGTTTGGCTTTATCTGATTTTCCTACATGTTTCATGCTAAATGTGCAAAATGTTGCTTTTTACCGCTTTGATATTATCTGAACTGTATATAAACCGTGCCGAAACCCTTCTCTTCTCACCTCCGGGGATGTGCTCACTGGTGGAGACTCCCTATTCTGTTAGTGTCATACCTTAAAATAAGAAAGAGGTCGGACAAGATACTAAGCCGGATGGCCTTTTGGTTCCCGGTACGTAGCCCCCTCCTCGACTCGAGTTGTCCGCTCGGGTACACAGTCTAGAACATATACCCAGGTTTTGAACCTAGAATAACTTGACCTCATGCCGGATCCCTAGTAGGAATGCTTATCTGCATCACATGCATTTTGACTTAGGGGACTCAACACAGGGGTTGGGTCCGTCTAGGGCAGGTGTACTCGGAATAATGGACCATCCCGATGCATCCTACTTGTGCATTTATCTGTTTTGGATTTGCATGCTGACCGGCTTTTAAAAGAAATAGCGGTATGAGGGTCAAGGAGAGTTAATTACCTATATTAGAAAAAACAATGTCCAAGTAGTGCCGAAATGCTGCCGGATTTTTGAGAAAATGAAAGAAAAAAGAAGAAAAGTATTTTTTTTTAATTTTGTTTGCCAATGGAAAAGAAAAACAAAAAGAGTTTTATTTTTAAATTAGTTTGTTTTATTTGCCACTGAAAAAGAAAATATAAAAAAGAGTCTTGCTTTCAGAAATAGTGTATTTGCCAACAAAAAAAACAAAAAAGAGTCTTGTTTTCAAAAATAGTTAGTTTTATTAGCCCGAACTACGCAGGTTTGATTCTCACCGGATGTGAGATACGTAGGCAACCCTCATCGGGTCCAACCTCCCCTTTTCAAAAATAGCCAAAAATGCCAAAATTTTTAATTTCATCATGAATAAGTCGGGTGACGCCATTCTTGTCAAAAAATAAGCCAAATGTCCCCAAAAGGGCGCCGGAAGGCTGTTTTTGCAAGAACAGCCACCCTGAGTCATTTTAAAATGGTTTGCGGGCACAACCTTAAAATCTCCCTTCCGGAAGTGCTGAAAGGCCGTATTTGCAAAACCGAGTCTTTGTTTTCTCAAAATAAATATTTTTGAAAAATAGCCACTTTTTTTTTTAAGTCAAAATAAGTCATTACATGGCCAGCTTTCTCTAAATAGCCTACAGTTGACATTGAAACTTTCTCAGTCTTGCGCAGGCCCGTGGCGATGCCGAGTGATGCCTCGCGGGCCCCAGGGTTTGAAGCTTTGATGTATTCCTAGTTAATCGAGTCTGTATTTTTGGTTTTGAGTCTGTTTTGTAACTCCCCTTTTTGAGGAAAAGAAAAAACAAATAGTCTGGTAGCTTTTGTAATCGCAGTTGTTATTAATGAAAAATTGAGAAAAATTCCCCAAAAAAATTGTTTCCTTATTTTCGCATTTGTTTGCAAGAACTACGCCCGGTCTGATTCATGCGGGGTCATGATACGTAGGCAATCTCCATAGGATTCGACCGTAACTAAATGAAAAAAAAGGAAAAACAAGAAAAGAATGAAAGGAACGAGGTGAAAAACAAGAAAGGAAAGAAAAACAAAAGAGGGAAAAAGAAAAACAAAAGAAAATAAGGAACCTAACAAAAGCAAACAAGAGAAAATAAAAAGGGAACAAAGGAAAGAAAAGAGCGGAAAAACAATTTTGAGGAAAGGAGCGAATAGGAACAAGGAAAAACCAAGGCAAAAGAAAAAAAAAGAAAAGAGGGAAAATAAGAGAGAAAAGCAAAAGAAAAGAGGGAAAGGCAAGAAACAAACAATGGAAAATACGAGGGAAGAATGAGAGGAAAGGCATGGCAAATAAAGAAAAATGAAAAGGCCGGGATGACGCATGCGACCGATCAAAAGCATAATAGGAACTGTTAACTGCCTAGGTGCATTCACTCCCCAAATGTGCGGGTACCAATATGTTGAATGCCCTAACGCTAATATGATGGTTTCATTTTGTCGTGTCATTCCAAAAAGGTGGTTGGTTTGTGGTTTTAAAATGGTTGCAACACAAGGACAAAAGACAATGGCAAACAACAAGAGAACAGAGTTGGTTGATACCGGTGCTCGACAACAGTTGGTGGAACGGGATAATGGGTTGGTTGAAGAGGTGCGGATGCTGAGACAACACATGACAGACATGTATCAAGCCTGGATGACTGGGAAGGCGCCACCCCCGCCACCACCAATTTTCCCGGACGCTAGCCTTACCCAAACTCCCAACACAATACCAGATGATCCTCCATATTCTCCAGATACACCCGTTTATCACACTCGTCCCAACTACCCTAGTAGCTCCATCGCTCATCCTTCAGTCACTTCTCCCCAAAATTGCCCTTCTGTCATATCCATTACCCCAAATAATGAACACCCATTCAAAGCTCGTAATGCCCAATATCACCCCCCAGAGGTTGTCCGCAAGGTCCTCGATTCATACAAGAAGAGCTCCCGGGATGAGCAGTTTCATGCTAGAAATGCAAGGGTTACGGAAAGAGAAGGGCGAGATGAGGTACCCAGGAAGTTGAAAAGCACAGAACAGTCCTTAAGGGACAAGCGAAGAGTGGAAGGCCATGGTAGCATGACTTGCACAGAACTGATTGTGCCACATAACGTCCGCCTGTCCGCAGGATTCAAAGTACCAAAATTTAACTTGTATGATGGGCGTGGAGATCCGTTAGCCCACCTGAGGGTCTATTGCAACGAAATGAGGATTGTTGGAAAGAAAGATGACGTGATGATGGCATATTTCAGTAAAAGCCTAATTGGGGCATCTTTGGACTGGCATGGTCGTCAAAATGTCGATGAGTGGCTTACATTGGGCTCGGGTAAGCCAGGTCTAGACCAATAAACCTAGGATTTAAACCTAGAAGAACAAATTCATGCCGGATCCCTAGTAGGACGTTTGTTTGCATCATGTGCATTTGGCTTAGGGGACTCAACACAGGGGTTGGGTCCGTCTAGGACAGGTGACCTGAAATGAAAAAGACCATCCTGATGCATCTTACATGCTACTTGTGCATTTATTTGCTCGGTTTTTGCATGTTGACCGGCTTGTCTAAATGAGTGAATTATGAAAATAAGAAGTGTTAGGACTAAGTGAGGGTGACCGTTTGTTTTGAAAACGCCAAATGCCCAAATAGTACCGAAATGCTGCCGGATTTTTGAAAAAAAGAAAAAAAAAGAAAAAGAGAAATATTTGGAAAGAAAATTGTTGTTCAAAATAGTTTTGATTTTGGCAAATCTGACCGAACTACGCGGGTCTGATTCTCACCGGATGTGAGATACGTAGGCAAACCTCATCGGTTCCGACCCCAATTTTAAAAAACCCAAAAATATTTTCCTTTAGTTCTTTCTTTAGAAACCTTTTCTTAAACAAAAAAACACATTCAAAAAAAAAAGTTTTTAAAACTCAAAAATGGTTTCCTTCTTTCTAATGTCTTTCATACAAAAAGGAAAAATCAATAAAGATCAAAATCCAAAAATACGGGTTTCCTTCATTTTGAAAATCCAAAAAAAAATCAGAAACAAAAATCCAAAAATACTCTTTTTTTTTTAGAAGTCTTTTTTTTGTAAATGTCAATAAAAATTTTGAAAAAAAATTTTGAAGTCCAAAAATATTTTTGCTTTTCCTTAGAAGTACTTTTATATATAAATAAAAGCTCAGAAATTCAAAACATTTTTCTTAAAGAAGTCCCGCTTTCGAAAATTAAGAGGTTACATCCAAAATCCAAAAATATTTTTTTTTTCCTTAGAAAAAGAGAAAACAAATGAAAATTCAAAAAAAATATTTTCTTTTTACTTTTGAAATTCCCAAAGTTCAAATCAAACAAAAGGAATTTTCATAAGTTTTTCTTTCAAAAATAAAATCAAAATCAAAAATCCAAAACAAAATTCCTTTCTTCTTTTAAAGCATTTCTTTTAGAAAATTCCAAAAGAAAAAAAAATAAAAAATATTTTTTCTTTTGCCTTAAAGCTTCATGGTCTAAGTTTTATAAAAAGAAAAAAAAGATTTAGTTTACTCCATTCCCAATCTGCCCGAACTACGCTGGTTTGATTCTCACCGGATGTGAGATATGTAGGCAACCCTCATCGGGTCCAACCAACCTTTTGCAAAAATAGCCAAAAATACCAAAATTTTAATTTTTGTCACAAATAAATCAGGTGATGCCATTCTTGCTTAAAATAAGCCGAATGTCCCCAAAAGGGCGCCAGAAGGCCGTCTTTGCAAGAACAGCCACCTTGGCAATGGTTAGCGGGCACAACCTTAAAATCTTCTTTTCCGAAGTGATGAAAAGCCGTATCCGCAAAGCCGAAGTCTTGTTTTTGAAATAAAATTAATGAAAGATACAAAAATTAAAAAAAAATATTTTTACTTCTTACTTTACAAAATTACTAAAAAAAAAATTAAAAAGCCAAAAATATTTTCATTCTTCTTTCATTAAAAAGAAATTTTAAGAATCAAAAATATTTTCTTTTTCTTTAGAAATAGTTCTTTCATAAATTGAAAATAAAATTTTCTTTCTTTCTTTATAAGTCTTTCTTTCGAAAATTAAAAAGCAAAAACTCAAATCAAAAAAAAAAAAAAAAGAGTTTGTCTATCTATTTTATTCCTGATCTTCAAGAACTACGCTTGGTCTGATTCATGCGGGGTCATGAAACGTAGGCAATCTCCATAGGATTCGACCGTAACCCTAAGGAAGAAAAAAAAAGAGAAATACGAGGGAAGGAAATAATGGAAAAACAAGAGAGGAAAAGAAACGCAAAAGAGAAAATAAGGAATCGAGAGAAAAACCATGGCAAAAGAAAAGGGAAAAGCAGAAAATGAAAAACAGAGGGAAAAGAAAAATGAGAGAAAAAAAAATAGAAAGAGAAAGAAAAGCAAGAAAAACAGAGGGTAGAAATCAAAAGAAGTGAAAATAGAAAAGAAAAACCGGGATGACGCATGCAACCAGTGCAAACATGTAGACATCCGTTTAACTGTATAGGTGCATCACACCCCAATGTGCGATTACATATCTGTTACTTGTCGCAAACTAATCGTGTGTTGCTGTCAATCCCAGCCTAGCTTTTAGAAATGGTGGTTGGTTGTGGTAAGGTGGCATCGCATCAATACTTTACCAGATCAAAAGGAAGTACAGAAATGTCATCTTAAATGACTTTGCCACCAGTTCTCATCACCGAAGACAGCCCCATCTCAGGGATCCCGGCCTCCGAGTCTGCCACAGCTGAAGAAAATCGGATACTACGTCTCCGAATGATGGAGATGTGGGACGCAAGGACTAATGGCAGGGAGCCTCCAAGTGCTATCCCTGGCTTTCCTGAATTGTTCCCGAGAACAGGGGGTACCTCGAACATCCCCATCAGTCATCCAAATACTCCATTAGGACAACCTACCGTGACCGCTCACTTCGTCGGAACACCTTCTGAGGTCCGCCCCCAGGTGTTCCCAGCAGGAGCAGCTCCTAACATCTTCACTGCTCCACCATGCTCTGCTACAACACAACCTTCACTACCAAGGCCTGCCTTTGATCCCTCAGCTTTCACTTTCCAAAATCCCATCTTTCACGCAGATCCTCCTCAACATCCCACATACACTTACCTTCAGCCATCGCCATTTGAGCTTACACCAGGGCAAGATAAAACTCCTAAAGCTCCTGAACAAGATGAGATGGCAAAGAGAATGAGGAGCCTTGAGCAGAGCTTGAAGAACATGCAAGGTCTGAGTGGGCAGAAGAGTGTATCATATACGGATCTGTGCATGTTCCCTCACGTGCATCTGCCTATGGGATTCCAAACCCCGAAGTTTGAGAAATACGATGGGCATGGCGACCCCATTACTCACCTTAAGAAGTACTGCAATCAATTACGCGGTGCTGGCGAAAAAGAGGAGTTGTTAATGGCTTACTTTGGAGAAAGCTTGGTAGGCATCGCCTCAGAATGGTACATGGATCAAGACGTCTCCCGATGGCACATTTGGGATGATCTTGCCAGAGATTTTGTTCGACAATTTCAGTAAAACATAGACATTACGCCAGACAGGAACTCTTTGGCAAGTTTGAAGAAGAAACCCTCGGAAAGCTTCAGAGAATATGCTATTAAGTGGCGCGAACAGGCATCGAGGGTGAAACCCCCCATGGATGAAGTAGAAATGGTCACTGTCTTCCTTCAGGCCCAGGAAGCAGATTACTTCCAGAACATGATGTCGGCCATGGGCAAACCTTTTGCAGAGGCGATTAAGATCGGGGTAATGGTAGAAAATGGTCTGAAGACAGGAAGAATCTTGAGTCAGTCAGCCATTAGGGCAACCTCCCAAGCCATCCAAGGCGGGTCTGGAGGAATGGCCAAAGGTAATAAGAAAGAAGAAACAGTTATGGCAGCATCAGGGGCAAGAAGATACCGGGCTCCTAGACCTGTGTTTTCCGAAAGAACCCCTCAACATTACTACCCTCATCATGACATGGCTTATGCTCCTCAACCGTATGCGATCATGAATGCTCAACCTTTTGCTCGGCCGCAGCCACATGCCAACAGAAACCAAGCTCCATTTCAAAGAAACCAGCCTCCTCACCAAAACCACTATAACCCCCGTCCTCCACAAAATAACTTCCGTCCTCGTGAACCACCCAGGAGGCCAAATTTTACACCAATCGGTGAATCCTACTCCAGTCTATTTTCGAAGCTTGTTCAAATGGGTCTGCTGCAGCCCATACCTCTAAACAGGCAAAACCCAGAATCGCCTTCCTATCAGTGGGGTGTCCGATGCGCTTATCACTCAGGAGCTGAGGGGCATAATACAGAAAACTGTTGGACATTGAAAAGAGCCGTGGAAGACTTGATAGAGCAGGGGAGATAGTGCTGAGGGACGAGGAGGTCCCAAATGTGACCAACAATCCTTTGCCATGTCACAATAATAGACCTATGATTGGAATGATTTGCGAGGATAAAGAGTTCGACCCGGCATTAAAGGCCATCATTGCCATTGCTGACGCGGAAAGAAAACCAAAGGTTGCTTCAAAGCAAGATAAAGGGGACAAGAAAAACAAAGTTACCAAGGCGGAGCCGGAAAAGAAAGCTGAAGCCAAAACAGAAGCGACACCCCCCAAGGATGGAATTCTCTATATCCCGCGAGGCCGTCAAGAAAAGAAGCTGATTGTGAACCCTCCAAAGAAATTGGAAGTGAAAAGGGGGACGCAAGTGTACGTACCCAAGCAAGCCTATGTGGTACGGGGGACAATCAAACCACCTCGGCTAAGTGAGCCAGTGGTTGTTGGATGCATACCACAGAAGCCTATGACCAACCCTACTGCAGTGCCATGGAACTATCATCAGACGGTGGTTACGTATAAAGGGAAAGAGACCCTTGGAGGGCTTCCAGAAAATGTTCCCGCCGAAAAGTACTCAAGCATAGAAGAGGTGAACAATGCTACCAAAAGGCGTTTCCCGCCTAAGAGGCCTGTAAGTGCTGAAGAAGCAGAAATGTTCTTTCAAAAAATGAAAATGGCCGATTATGAGGTGGTACATTTGTATGAAACCTTTGTCAAGCCTAAGTACAGTAGAGGGGGAGATGATGAGGTTTTCACGGCTGAAGAAAGTGAGGAAATACGTGGGGCAATGAGGAAAATGCTCTAAGAAACCCACATGGTCCAGCCGGGAGAGGGCACTAGCACTGGTGAGGTGCTATACATGGGACCAGACACCAAACTTCAAAACTAGAAGGCTACGCCATTCCCGATTAGGCGGGAGTCCCGGTAGACCCGTCCTGCTACTTTTTTTGCATCCCGAGTTATTCCAGGGTGTAACTCGGATGTTTCTTTTAGTTTCTTGTTTTTAAGTTCCCGAATGTGAACCCTGTTATCTTCAAAATTCCAAGAAATGAAATCAATATTTCATCGTTCATTTTTCTTTATCCTTTCTGATTTTGCTATTTTCTCCTTCATTTCTTATCTTTAGCTCTAATAATGCAGCTTTAAATAACATGACATGCTGGTGGACTTCATGCCTAGATCCCAAAACGCTGTCAGAGTTCGAAATAATGAATCAAGAGTCGAAATGCAAAGAAGGTAACCTTGAGGAAATAAAACAAAGAATTGGAACAATTGAAGGAAAATTGGTTTGCGGTTTGGAAAGGTCCATACATTACAACAAAAGAGTGTGCTGTACTCAGGGCACATCCGGGCAGTTGTACCAACAAAGAATGGCCCGTGCTTACAACAAGAAGGTGTGTCCGAGGAATTTTGAAGTGGGACAACTCGTGTTAAGATGCATTTTCCCTCATCACCAGGAAGCAAAAGGAAAATTCGCTCCTAATTGGAAGGGTTCATACATCATTCGAAAGATATTGCCGAGAGGAGCATTGTATTTGGGAGATATCGAAGGAAATGATCCTGAAACAGCTGTGAATGCGGATGTAGTAAAAAGGTACTATGTCTAGGTTCTCTACAGTGTTGGTCTTTGTGCAATTGAGATGACGAAGGCTTTTCTTCTCGCTATCCAAAGACTATCAACCCTTCGTAAACCCATTTGAGCCGGTTACTCTCCTTTGGCTACCCTCTTTGGAACCCGGAAGTATTATCGAAAAAAAAAGAAAAAAAAAAGAAAAAAAAGGAAAAGAAAAAGAAAATACGATATGATGAAAAGAAAAAGAAAAAGAAAAGAAAAAACAAAAACAAAACAAAAACAAAACAACGAAAACAAATGTTTGCCTGAACTACGTTTGACTTGATTCCGAAAGGATACGTAGGCAGCCTCTCGTTGAGGTTCAGTCACACCAAAACAAAAATTCCAATTTCCCCTAAGAGTTGAAACTGGGGCAGATGATATAATGATTCGGCCATGAATACGCCGAAACGGTTCCAAAGTTGTAGTTCTGCCCAAAGTCTTTTTACCCAAAGACCTTGTTCAAGTCCTTCCGATCAATTGACAAAGGCATGGAAGTGGCAAACGTCATTGTTGGAATCTGATACAATTCAAATTGAGAGAAATAAAATGAGAGAGTCTTATCGGTGAAAACCTTCGGGCACCATAAGACGATGGTAAGTAGAGAAACTGAAAATGAGAGAGTCCGTTTAGTGAAAACTCGCAAAGAGCACTATCGAGCGACGGTGAGAAGAGAAATGAGAGAGGTCGATTGGCGAAAACCCGCAAAGGGCGTTGTCGGCCGAAAAGAAGACACTCACTACTAAAAGAGTCCTGGCAAAGTTCCCTAGTTTTTGAAATACGGATCAATGAGTTCACAAGAAGCTGGAAAGTTTGTGTGGGTCGGGCATCCAGTCCAAAAAGCATGTCATGTTCATTTGAAGCCAGCATGCACCCCAGATAAGTCCTCCTTTTCCCCCGAAAGGGACGCTTCTCTTTAAAATCATATGCTTGCCTTTTGCATACTTTTTCTTTGAATCCCTTTCGGTTTAACTCTGATTCCGTAACTAGTACAAAGAAAAGGTGGCAGGACCAGCTTCACAGGACTCCGCCTGGTCAGAGTCGAAGAAAATACCCAGCCTCAGTGAGTGCGTCAGGCCAATCCCGACTGACCATGGTGGTTGATGCTTTCAAAGCAAAAACATTGGAAAAGAAAGGAAGTCAAAGGCAAAGGTCCCAAGGGTAGAATAAAGTGAAAAGGCTAGAGCCCACACGGGCGAGTCATCATGAAGTCCTAAGGCTGAACCCGGTCGGTTTGAAAAGAGATTCACCCTCAAGGCAAACGAGCAGCAAAGTTCTCAATGGAAAGGGGGCCGGGATCAGGCAATTGAGATGATCAAGGCCACAAAACCAACCACCGTTTCAAACTAACAAATTGTTCTTTGTTGAAAACAGGTCTAATTCAAAGCAACCGTGCAAGAAACAGGTGCAATCCAAAAGGAAATGAAATGCGCAAGCGCTGAAACAGCTTTGCAGCAGGAAAACGACCAAAAAGGAAGTTTCCCTCCCCCCCAAATTCTTTCATGCGTTTTGCTAAATAAAAAGGAAAACAAAAGAAAAAGAAAGAAGAAAAGAAATAAAAATGAAAATCCCAAAAGAAAAACAAATCATGGTAGCATAGGATCCCATTCCTTAAATCTCCCGGCCAAAAACCGAGGAGCTTTTTATTTCCAAATCCCGGCCAAAAAACCGAGAAGCTTTTTCTTTCCAAATCCCGGCCAAAAAACCGAGGATCTCCCGGCCAAAAAACCGAGGAGCCTTTTCTTTCCAAATCCCGGCCAAAAAATCGAGGAGCTTTTTCTTTCCAAATCCCGGCCAAAAAACCGAGGATCTCCTGGCCAAAAAACCGAGGAGCCTTTTTCTTTCCAAATCCCGGCCAAAAAAATCGAGGATCTCCCTGGCATAACCCAAGGAGCTTTTTCTTTCCAAATCCCGGCCAAAAAACCGAGGATATCCCTGGCATAACCCAAGGAGCTTTTTCTTTCCAAATCCCGGCCAAAAAACCGAGGATCTCCCGGCCAAAAAACCGAGGAGCCTTTTTCTTTCCAAATCCCGGCCAAAAAACCGAGGATCTCCCTGGCATAACCCAAGGAGCTTTTTCTTTCCAAATCCCGGCCAAAAAACCGAGGATCTCCCTGGCATAACCCAAGGAGCTTTTTCTTTCCAAATCCCGGCCAAAAAACCGAGGATCTCCCTGGCATAACCCAAGGAGCTTTTTCTTTCCAAATCCCGGCCAAAAAACCGAGGATCTCCCTGGCATAACCCAAGGAGCTTTTTCTTTCCAAATCCCGGCCAAAAAAATCGAGGATATCCCTGGCATAACCCAAGGAGCTTTTTCTTTCCAAATCTCGGCCAAAAACCGAGGATCTCCCTGGCAAAACCCAAGGAGCTTTTCTTTCCAAATCTCGGCCAAAAAACCGAGGATCTTTTCTTTCTTTCCATCCCGGCAAAACCTGAGGACCCTTCTTTCTTTTCCGGCATAACCCGGTCATTTTCCAGCATAACCTGGATTCATTCACAAGAATACACAATCCTGATTTGATCTCTTAGATATGTGTCACAACTAACTCACGAAATCTTCCTAGTGAAAACTGGGGCAGAAAATTTCGTCCGTTTGTTTGTTTTTGTATCTTAAACAGGTCGACCTCAAGACACAGGGTTCGAGACGACTAAAAGAATGAGTCTCAATCCAGAATAAAAAAAAAGAAGAAAAGAAAAAGAAGTGAATTCAAAATGCAAAAATTGATGAAAGATGTGAGCTGCTCAAGACACAGCTGAGGTCACAAGCTCTGCATGTCCCGTCTTGGTTTGAAAAACTGAAGAAGATTGAACCAACACCTGCAGCTAACAAGCATCAAGATTCATATCAGGGTCCGCATGAAGAACCAACCAAGACTCAAGATCAAGCTTCAGAAGACTCATAGATAGGAATGTTGTAACTCGTAGCTGATAGGCTTAGTTAGTCTTTTTCATTTTTGATTTTGATGTAATAAGGGGACCGCGGACCGGAACCTCGACGGCACCTTGCTCGGCTCTCAACCTCGGTACTCCATCATCCCATTCACTTCTGAACTACACGTGGCCTGATTCCTTTATAGCCAAGGATATGTAGGCAGCTCAGATACCAGGGCTCGGTCACATTCTCCCTCCTCTTAGTTTTTGCTCTTCTTAAATAAGGGTCGGGTCAAAAAACCTGCGTCATTCTTTGTCTGAAAACTCTTCGCGTTTCCAGTCAAAGAGGGGCAGCTGTTGACATGTGATTTTTGACCCTCCCCGAAATTTTACCCATTTTAGCATGTAAATATTTAGTTTAGGCCTAATATCGACTAATTTTTACTATTTTACTTTATTTTATTACAAGAAAATGAAAAATTACAAAAAATAGGTTTATTAATATTTTATAGCCATTTTTAATCTTAAAAAAAAATTACAAAAATAGTACCCTATCATTATTTTTATAATCTTGAAAACACAAAAAAATAGTTTTATGTTTTATAGTTTAGTTCATTTAATTAAAATTAGTTTTATATTTTTATATTATAACTGTACATAATTTTAGAAGAAAGAATTAGTTTTAGGTTGGTTTATCCCGTTTTTATAAATCTTATAGTCCATTTTTTTTAGTCTTTGGCCCAAAATCCCTAGCCCATAGTTCCTAGGCCCATACCTTAACCTAATTCCTACCCTATATAATACTACCTACACCACAAACACACCATATACACCAAAAAACACCTAACACCCAAAAAAGATTAGAATCCACCGTTTTCCAAAATAAGATCCCATCGGTTCTGCTTCTTCAACAAAAAATCAGCGACTCCTACTAAAAAATACAAAGCAGCAGCAGTCAGATCTCAATCTCTCTCACTCAAAAAATCAAAGAGAGCACCACACCCACACAACAAAAAGAAAAACGGCAGCTAAAGCCATTACTCTCATTTTGGAGGTCTTGAAATTCACACACACTCAAAAAAGAAAAAAGCCACACACATGTATTTTTGTTGTTTCTTTAAATTTGGATTTGATTTCCATATGGAGCTTGTTTGAAGATGTATTCGAGTCGAAGTTCCTTCTCCGTTCGAGGTCCTCGCCGTGAGCAGATTTCCGTTTTGGTCTGAGTTCGTTGTTAGATTTTGATTCAAGTTGTGTTCAAAGGCTTATTTTGAATGAAAGTTCAAGAGGAAATGGCTAAAATCTTGCTATTTGTTGCTGATTATTACTCAAATAAACTCAAGGCATTAGGTACACACCTACAAATTAGTCATATACCTTTTTTTTAAATCAATTATTTGAATTGCTTGACAGGTTGTGAATCTATTGTTTTTGTTGTTGTTTGGGTATATCTGCACCTAATAGGATACTCAATTGATTTAAATTTGACCCATCATGCTTAAACTAATTGTGATTTCGTGACTAGTCATAATTTGGGGAAGTGAAGAAGGCTCATATGTGAGAATATAAAATGTGTGCTCTTCTGTTGATTATGAGAGTGATATTGGGTGTTTCAAGAACCTCGCTGTCAGATTATAATCCGTGTAATTCGTTATGGTAAACCCCAAAAGGCCTTGGGAAAATCTGTTGTTTAATATAATGAATGAATTGAGATGTTATTGACTAGGAACTAATATTCACATTGTTTCGTTCGAACGCCTACTATGTAAGTCTTATGAACATCCGTAGTTAGTTTGTTGTAGTCGAGTAAAGCCCTTTGGAATAATTTGAGGCGTGCCATGCCAAATAAAATCCCAAAACACATGGCCCTCATTTAGTTAATTTTAAATTCTTAGAATTCGAGGCGCGCCATTTAGCAAATTTTCATGGCCCTCGCAAAGTTAAAAACGCGTAGTTGCTTTAGGCGCGTTATCTTAATAATATTACTTTCCTAAACTCGGGTGTGCATTTCATGTGACCCAAATCCAAATCTTAAAACGTTGAATAAAATGTGTTTCGGATTGCGGGTGCATTTCATGTGACGCGATCCAAAGACATATTTTAGACGACGTTCAATCTTCCTTAAAATTAATTAAAAGCGGTAAATAATTTAAAATTGCACAATAGGTTTGAACATGTATTAAAATCAGATAGTAGGCCGAATATGATAGTTTAAGCGACCGTGCTAGAACCACCTTCCCTCGGGTTAACAGAATTCCTTATTCAGAATTTCTGGTTCGCAGACTTCAAAAGGAAAGTCGAAATTTTCCTCGATTTGGGATTCAAAATAAACCGGTGACTTGGGACACAAAAAATAAACCATCCCAAGTGGCGACTCTGAATTGAATAAATAATCCCATTTCGAATAATGTCACTTAAATTGGAAAAACTCCCTTATACACTATCCTTCGGGGTGATGTGTAAAAAAGAAAGTGTGACACATATTGAGGCATCGTATAATGTACTATATCATGTAATTAAGGCATCTAAGGGTGCTTATATGGATCTTGAGTTACTTAACTCATTGTTACAAGGTTTCATATTGAATACTCTTTGAGTATTTTATTACGAGGTATCAAGACATGTTCTTAGTTTGGGCCCAAAAAAAAGGACATGTACTTAGCTCAAGAAGAAAAATCAAGCTGATATGTGAAGAAATGTATCTTTTATATTAGAGGTTCATATAATTCAATATTTACTAATTTGTATTCTTTTCATTGATTGGTTAATTTTGGAAAGCAATGTAATATGATAAATATAGTATATAATTTAGTTATACCATATAAAATGATTTAATTTACTCCCACTTTGGCCCGGTTTGTATGGCATGAGCTGTGGACTTGTCAGCTTAGTTCACTTATCGTGGACCGGAGGGAGTAAAAATTACCTCTGAATACAGGTTCGGCAAGCTGGTCGATCTGAAGAAGTACCAATTGCTTCTAGCCTAAGACCCCATTTTTTAATGTTATGTAATTATTACGCATTCTAGTTTAGCCGTCATAGTACATAATCTCGAGTCATGGTTTCACTTAGAAATTAAGTCTTCTCTGTGTTAAGTCACTGACACAATCAAACCCAATTAGGAAACAATATAATCGTATGGCTGCTTAAGATTATAAATATTTGGAGAAAAGTTAATCTCTTTCTCTATATATGTATCTCGTAGTAAAATTTGAAATTATAAAAAAAAGGAGAAAATGATCTCCTATGTTCACTAAATACAAGCCTTCCCCTTGGTTCCCACAGCTTTCCCAGTAATATCTCTATCTATTTGTTCGTATGATTTCAAAATAGATTTAATATCTTTATAGGAGATATTATCATTTCCATAAAGCATAGTATCTCGTATATGTTTAAATGACAGGGGTAAGGAAACAAGCAATAACAGAACTTGATCCTCATCTTTGATTTCAGCATCTATGTTACTTAAATTCATAAGAAGAGAATCAAAAGTATCAAGATGTGTAAGTATAAAGGTACCTTCAGCCATACGAAAAGTGTAGAGTTTTTGCTTTAGGTAAAGCATGTTTCAATTGTTCTTTTCATATACATGATTTTCAGTTTTTTCCATATGCCTTTGGCTGAGCTTTCTGTAGCAACTTCACGCAAAACCTTATTTGAAAGATTTACAATGATACCAGCTTTTGCCTTTTTGTCAATGACAGCAAATTTATTGTCCATCATTTTATCCGGCTTTTCTCCTTTCCTTATATATAGTGCCAAATCTAAGTCATCCTGAATTAGGATAGCTTTCCAACTTTAATTTCACATTCCAAAGTTTGCACTTCGATCAAATTTCTCAAAATAAGTCTTTGTTAGAGTCATGTTGACTACTGGAAAAAATCTGGTTAGATCCGGCTCTGATACCAGTTTGTAAGGATCGGAAATCGGGTAGTGCACAATTTAGCCAAACAACGTTATAATGACAATAACAAAGATAATTAAAGCTGATAATAAAGGCAATTAAAAGAAGACACAAATTTAACGTGGTTCGGTCAAGGAGACCTACGTCCACAAGCAAAGAGGAGCAATTTCACTATACCAACAAGAGTACAAAAGAGAGAACAAGATTAGAGTAATTAGTCTCAAATACACTCCAAAGAAAAGGTTCACACAAGTGTTTCCCAACACTCACTCTCTTACAAAATACTCTATAATAAAATAAAGGAGAAGAAAGAAAGACAAGAGTGAAAAGCTCTTGAATTGGTGTGTTTACAATTGAGGAGAAGCTCCTCTATTTATAGCAAGAAATCCTTGGCCTTATAGTGGATATGATGTCATGGCAAATGTCATGAAAGTGGATATGATGTCATGGCAAATGTCAAAAACTTGGCCCCAACTTGGAGAAGAAGCCAAATTAATGATCATATTACAGTTTGCATAGGATTGTTATCCTATGTATATAACTCATTTTAGGACTCTTACATGATTTGTATGTATAAATAAGGAAAAGTATTTTCAATAAAATTATCATAAAGCCTTTCATGGTATTAAGAGCCTTAAGAGGTCAAAACAACCCAAATAAAAACCGCAAAAGCTTTGAAACAACTTCAATGGTGGACGACAAATTCTCATCAGGTTCCTCAGGAACAGCTGCTGGAACACAGACCTCCATGGTCACCACTCTACCGTCTCCTAATCTTGCTCATCAACTACCGGTTAAACTTACATCATCAAATTTTTTGTTGTGGAAGACACAGTTTCTTCCGATGGTTCGAGGTTGTGGACTTGGTCACCATATTAATGGTAGTCAGGTGATTCCAGATCAGTTTCTGACCGGTAATCAACCTAACCTAGAGTATCACGTTTGGATAAGAGAAGATCAACTTGTGTCAAGTTGGATTGTTGCTTCCGTGTCGGAAGGAATATTGCGCCAACTGGTTGGCGCTGAGACTGCCCAAACGACTTGGAACAAACTAGTTGCTGCTTATGCCTCAGGTTCGAAGCCCTGGACTCGTGAGTTGAAAACTCAGCTACACACATTGTAGAGAGACAATTCTAGTATTGAGTCTTATGTGCAAAAGGCAAAGGAATTTGCGGACAAGTTGGCTGCATTACAACATCCAGTTCCTAATGATGATTTAGTCTAATTTGTTCTTGCTGGATTGGGACCAGCCTATCTTCCCTTTACAAGATCTCTTGAATCGGGTCAAGAGGATATCTCGTTTGACGCTTTATATGGCTTATTGTTGAATGAAGAACGACAATTAAAGAGAGATGAGACTCTTAATGTCATAGCATACACAACACAATTTACTCAGAGTTCTGTTGCCCCCACTCATGGACGTGGTAGAGGTAGAGGTAATAGAGGTCGTGAACACTCTCAAAATTATAGTTTTTCTGATGACTCAACAACGTGGTTTCCAGAACACCACTCAATCCTCCAATGTTCTGTCTTCAACCTCAGATATGTCAACAATTATTTGTCACAATTGTGCAGGAAAAGGCCATATTGCACGAGTTTTCCCATCACCCAGGACATCTAATGGCACTCGAGTTTCTGGACAACCTGTTTCCAACCTAGAAAACACCCAAAGTCCATCTACCCAAAATTGGTTGATGGATAGTGGCACCACCCATCATCCGACATCTGATTTAGATAACCTTGGCATTCACTCTGAATATCAAGGTCCTGAGGAAGTAACTCTAGGTAATGGCTCTAAATTACCAATCTCTCATATAGGTGCAAGTTCTATTGTTGTTTCTGACAAAAAATTCAAACTTGAAGGTATTCTTAGTGATCTCTTTATGGTCTCAAACAAGCTCCTCGAATGTGGAACAAGCGACCCACTGATGCTCTCGCTTCGCTAGGATTCTCGGGATCTAAGATGGATAGTTCTTTGTTCTATATGTCTATTACTAGTGACAAGCTTTTATGTCTAATATATGTGGATGATATTTTGGTGCTTGGTAATAACCCTACTCGTATTAAGTCTTTAGTTGCACAACTCCAGTCTCACTTTGCAGTACGTGATTTGGGGACTTTGTCCTATTTTTTTTAGGTATAACAGCATCTTGGACAAGTGAAGGATTATTTTATCTCAAAAGAAATATGTTGAGGAGCTCCTTTGCCGTGTTCAGATGGAGTCGTGCAGTCCTGTTAACACTCCCATTTCCCTAGCTTCCAAACTTTCATCATCTGGTAGTGTTCCATTCAACGATCTGACATTGTATCGCAGCATAGTTGGTGCGCTGCAGTACTTGACCTTCATGCGTCTGGATGTGGCATATGCAGTGAACAAGGTTTCTCAATTCATGCATTGTCCTACGGATATTCATTGGATGGCAGTGAAACGTATCTTGCGATATATCAAAGGTTCATTAGTTCATGGTTTGTTCTTTTTACGAAGTTCTACTACATTACTTCATGGTTATACAGATTCCGATTAGGGGGATGGGGGCAGTGGCGAAGCCGGAAATATTTCCAACGGTGTTCAAACTTGAAAGAACTAAAAAAAAATTCCCGACAAAAGGGTGTTCAATATATATTTTATACATCTAAAATCAGTATTTTACTCATATACGCAGTGTAATTTTTCGTAATATTTTGGTAAATGGTGGCCAGTTGACCACCCTTTGTAAAAGGTGGCTTCGCCCCTCGGTGGGGGAATATAGATGATAGGAAGTCCACCATTGGTTTTGCCATTTACCTGGACAATCATTTGATATCATGGTCATCAAGAAAGCAAAGAGTTGTATCCTGATCAAGCACTGGGGCTGAGTATAGAGCACTAGCTACTGCAACTTCAGAAATCACTTGGGTGGAGTTTCTGCTTCGAGAAATTGGATGTTTTACCTCTTCTACTCCTATTCTGTGGTGTGACAATTTGAGTGCTACATACTTAACAACCAATCCCATTTACCATTCTCGTACGAAACACATGGAAATTGATTTCCATTTTGTTTGAGACAAGGTTCGTGCTAAGACGCTTCCAATTCGGTATGTCAGTTCTCTTAATCAAGTTGCCGATATATTGACGAAGCCATTGTCGAAGTCACGCTTTCTTGAGTTAAAATCCAAGTTGATGGTGGTCTAGACCCCTGCTCAACTTGAGGGGGAATGAAGAAGGATAACATTCAGTTGTAGTATATTATCAATTGGTTTTGTCTACTTGTGTCCTAGTTTGCGTAGAATTGTTATCCTCTGTATATAACTTATTTTAAGACTCTTACATGATTTGTATGTATAAATATGGCAGAGTATTTTCAGTACAATTATCATAAAGCATTTCAATATTTACTGTGCTCCTGCAAAAGTTATTTTATGTAACTAAAGTAATTAATACTCCTATTTGCAATGAACTATAAACCAAATCTCTCAAACAAATTAATTAATCAAATATCCTTGAAACATAGACACTACAGATATTCATTTCCCAACTTCTATATGGAGATGGAGGATTTATAAGAGAAACTCTATCTTTGTAACTTGAAAAGAAATCACGTACGTACGGTAAAATATTAAACCAAGACAAGCGTTGGACAGCTAAATTTTGGAAAACTCATCAGTCAGCCCTATTTAGTATATTGAACAGCTTAATTTGAAAACTCATCAGTCACCCCTATTTACTTTGGCGTGCATGGAGTATTTAAAAGACCGTTCATTTTCTTGGTAATAAACGTCAGAGTAAATGGTGTTTATATTCTCAATTATCGAATAATATATTTAAAAATCAATTTCAGAGTTTTCCAAAAACATTAAACGCATATTAACATTTTTTTTACGTTTTTCAGGGATACTAACCCTACAGATCAATATGCTATAAATTGTGATCTTCCGAAATGCATCAAACATAATTTTATTTTCACAATATCATAACTATGTCCTCATCACCTGGTAGCACCTCTAGTATGGCCAGCTTCAACCCCACGCCCATTACCAACTACAGCGTCAATTTTGATCGAAAGACAATTGTAACAACAGTGACTGACAAAGCTTCCATTGCCAATCTATGGGCAAGTGAAGTCCTCACCTTGTATGGAAAGAATGCAGGAACGGAGACCTTTGTTGGCTTAGGCATCCAATGGAGTCACGGTACTGTAGTCCCAAACACGGCCAACAAAACAGCTACACTCCAACTCTGCATTGAGTACAGGTGTCTGATAGTGCAGTTGTTTTATTTGGACGAAATCCCACCACAAACACTCAAAACCTTATTGTCTAGTCCTAATTTCACATTTGTGGGGGTTGAGGTTGCTGAAGACATCCGTAAGCTCAAGGATGAATATGGCTTGGTCTGTAACAGAAACGTTGATCTTCGTGGGATGGCTGAGGGTATGTCGATTTGGTCGTTTTCTGCTTGTCCAGGATTGAACGAACTTGCTTCTGTAATATGTGCTATAGATTTGCCAAAACCTAAGCCTCTTTCCATGGGCAATTGGGAGGCAAGGGTTCTTAGTGAAAGCCAAGTTGAATATGGTTGTATTAATGCATATGCTTCCTACATGGTTGGTCGCATGCTCCTTGTTTTCGAACGATGGAGTGAATCTTCTTGGCGTAGATAATTTAGAGTTTTAAATGTGATTTTCTCTTCCTTATCGTTTTCCTACATGATCGTTTTCTCTTCCATAGGTTATTCGGCGACAACCGAAGGGAGTTTGTATCACAGCTTCCAGCTTTTAGGGGCTTATGTTTGTCTGGTTATGCATCTGAACTTCTGAAAATGGTGTATTAATCATTCATGTTATGCTTAATTTGATATTTTGGATTGCTGTCTTGCTGATACGACTCTGATTGTTCATTTTGTGGCTTTTAATTTTCGTGCTCTATCAAATCAAAATTAACAACTTACTCCCTCCGTTCACTTTTACTTGGCATGTGTATTAAAAATATCATTACGTATATCAAGAGAGACAAATTTGTTGTTTCTATTATATCCACAATATTTATTGCTCAGTTTAAATTATTTTCTCAAATCTAATAAATTATGCATCAATTAATATGGGTATTATGGTAAATTACGTATTCATTGATTATTTCTTAATGTGCCAACGGATGGAGTACATCTCTTCGCGCGTATTCATGTACCCGAAAAAAATATTCACCTGCTTAATATTGCAGGTTTAATTGCATTTATTCTGTAAGTAAATTAACATTGTTATTGTGGGATTGTTTATAACTTAGTATGTAATATGAAGGATGTTATTTATTACTATTACAAATAGATGTTCATCTTCTAATTACTCTTTGCCAACCTTCCCATCCCTGACAAGGTGAATGCTAATTGGAGTTCATTTATACTGTACACAATTTGACAACGTGTTTAGGTTGAGCTATGTGGGTCATTCCCTGCCCATTTGACATGGTTGGCTGTACTCGTGAGAGGAGCACCCATCATCTTGGCATGAGATGGTGTTTAAATACCAAAAAGAAAAAAGTAATTTTATAATTTTCCAGAAAAAAAGTCTTCTTATAAGTTTCCAAGTAAAAAAAGGATGCGGAGCTTTAAACAGAAGTTAGTGTTCATTTTTATTTTTACTCCCTCCACAAGCAATACTTGTCTAAGTTTTATTTTGACATATATTAAATGTGACTATATATATATATTATATATTCGCAAGTTATTTTTTATTTAGTAGATTTAGTAGATTTGAATTATTTCTATTTATTTTTAGTCCTCTTGTCCATAACACTCTTCTCAATATAACCGTTATCTTAATTTTGTTATCGTTCCATTTTCTGAAATTCCTATGCAATCCGAAGACAAAGTTATGCCGTTACGTAAATTAGAATTAGTAGATTTTAAAACGAGCATCCAACAGCAAGTGAGAAACTAAAAAATATTTTTTTTTTAAATCATTCAGTATTATAAGCGATATCCTTCCAAAGTTTAGCTCGAAACGAGATATAGTATTAAGGTTAGTGAGATATCATCACTCTCTTAATACTCATTCCATTCACTTTTCCTTGTCTAGTATTTAACTTTACTTGTCACTTTTAGCATATCAAAACTCAAACCCACTTGTGAGACTGCACTGATTTGTTTATTTGACTAAAAAGGACTAAACATTTTTGTTAAACCAATTAAATAAGAAGATTTGGGGCAAATTCTAGCCAGAGATAATTCATTCTAGATCTGAGATAGAAAATGGGAATAAACAAGCATAACTAAACATAATTTGATTACAGTGGTGATTGAGTTTCATAATGGGAGAAATAGATGATTGTTCTAATAAATGGAAAGAGTCACCATCCTTGAACAAAACCGACCTCCGTATATTTGATAAAGTTGAATTACAAATGAATATCGAGATTCCAAACTCTTCTCCTTTACCAGCGATGAGCCTAGAATCAGGGAATATCTTCTCCTTCAGAGAGATCTACATGTTTTTCCCTGTGTGTGTTCCTCTTAGCCCCCTTTCTGTTACTCTCTCCCATGATATTTATAACAAATATTTTCTTTACCCAGCGGTCCTTAACCGGAGCCTCTAAATTCTTTGAATATCCCGTAGAATATCTTAGGACAGCCAACCGCTGTAATTAATTCAAAGGCTTTTAAGGGCTGTGTGGACGCGACCTTTGGACACCTTATTTTGTCATATCAATCGCTTGATAGGGTGTGACTACCGTCGTAATAAAGGCACCGAAGGGGTAAGAGTTCGAGATCGTTTCTTATCGTCTCACTCTAAAGAAACGCGGGGACTATCTGTATACGGGTAAAATCGGGGAGCCCGATCTTACGATCATTATGTCTTTCCGTAGCTTCACCTCGAAGGCTCGGGGGCACAGGTCGAGGTTTCGAGTTCGATGTTTCTTTATGTCTGACTTCTGGGCAGCATATATCGACGGTTATCATGGAAAAACGGGAAGCTCCCTAGGCCCGTGGTCAAAGCTGACAACATCTACACGAATAGTACCAGTCTGTACCAGACTATTGAGTAGCTGTACTAGCTACATTTCTTTGTAATAAATGCACATGTACTCTTTTGAGATTCCCCCTCCTATATAAAGGGGATCCTCGTTATTTTTTTAGAAAAGGGATACAATATGCAATATTGAATACAAGAACATTCTCTGCTCTCTAACTTAAACATATTCTCCTGTGATTCTATTATTTACCTTTATTGCTTACATTTATTGTGTTCTATTAATTGTTCTTCATTTATTGCTCATTATTGATCATAAAGAGCCTTCATCAAAGCTCTCAAAGCTGTTAGTCCGTCATCGGCTATCCATAACATAGTATCGAGCTCGACCTCGAGGCCCCGTATAACCAGGCTTGAGGCCCCGATTCTAAGCCGCTCGGTTTGCATAAACACACTTTTTCAAGTTCTTATCTTATTTTATAATATCACACTTAGCATCTGTTGCCTAACAACTAGCATAAAAATAGATCACGTATTTTTAGAACCACAAAATCAAATCTAATTGTAATTACCATTTTCAAGGTAAACAGTTTGGCGCCCACCGTGGGGCTAAAAATAATAGTGATTGTTTTTTTGTTTGATTTCAGGTCAAAATGTCTAACTTAGTAAGTGCACATGAAAACAACGGTCTTGAGGACCATGGAGAAAATGACGAAGCTGTACCAGATATTGGTGTACCACCAAAAAACCCGGAGAATGCACCAGAACCGATCCTCGTAAGCATGGGCTCACGTGACGCCCAACACGCTAGTATCGGCTCCCACACTAACGGGAGTACACACCAAGAAAATCAACAGGGAACTCGGGGAAATCCCGCCCGAAAAAAAAGAAAGGCAAACAGGAAAAACAGAGTGGAAAAACCTCAGCACATCGTTCATATGATCATTGGGGGAACCGAAATTCCCCAAGGACCTGTGACCAAATGGATAAATTTTTCCACTGCAACGGAAGGGCCGATTCGGGTCTGCATGTTCGAAGACATCCTCGCATTCAGCGAAGAAGATTTTGAGACTTTTTCTCGACCACATAATGATGCGCTGGTAATTTCATTTCTCTTGGATAACATTCGAATGAAACGTGTACTCGTGGATCCAGGTAGCTCAGCCAACATAATCAGATCTAAGGTGGTAGAACAACTCGGACTCCTCGGTCAGATCATACCTACCTCCTGAATCCTCAACGGCTTCAACATGGTCGGCGAAGTAACAACGGGGGAGATCACCCTCCCGGTCAACAAATCTGGTACAGTTCAGGACGCCAACTTCCATGTCATCGGAGGTGACATGAGGTACAACGCATTGCTTGGTAGGCCGTGGATACACAACATGAGGGCAGTACCATCAACTCTGCATCAGATGATGAATTTCCCGACAAGGGACAGTATAAAAACGGTATATGGAGAACAGCATGCGGCAAAGGAAATGTTCGCGGTCCACCGTGAGGCACCAAATCCTATTCACTCTACCTCAGAAGAGCCAAGAGGTAAACAGACCCCCCGAGGAGGATGAGTAAGATTTCCTCGCCCCCCGAACCTTCATTGCCCCCGAAGAATCGGATGCAACGAAGTCAACTATCAAAGAACTAGAGCAAGTGGTTTTGATCGAACATCTCCCTGATCGGAAGGTATACCTGGGAACGGGATTAACCCCGAACTCAGGAAAAAACTCATTCAATTTCTTATTAATAACATCGACTGCTTTGCTTGGTCCCATTTAGATATGACAGGGATTCCACCGGAAATAACCACCCATCGATTAAGTGTCGAACCTAGAATCAAACTAGTGAAGCAGAAAAGGAGACCCTAGTCCGAAATAAAACACGCGTTCATCAAAGACGAGGTAATAAAACTCCTCAAAATAGGGTCTATTAGGGAGGTAAAATATCCTGAATGGCTGGCCAATGTGGTGGTGGTTCCCAAAAAGGGAAATAAGTTAAGAATGTACGTAGATTATAAAGACCTAAATAAAGCATGCCCCAAGGATTCATTCCCGTTGCCTAACATCGACCGCTTGATCGACGCCACGGCCAGTCATGAGACCCTCACCTTTCTCGACGCCTACTTGGGGTATAACCAAATCCAGATGAACCCCGAGGATAGGAAAAGACTTCGTTCATCACGAAGTACGATACATATTGTTACAATGTAATGCCCTTCGGGCTGAAAAATGCGGGAGTCACATACCAACACCTAGTTAATAAGATGTTCGAACATCAAATAGGCAAATCCATGGAAGTTTATATTGATGACATGCTAGTTAAATCCCTGCGTGCAGAGGACCATTTGACTCATTTGCAGGAGACATTCGACATCCTCAGAAGCTAAAACATGAAACTCAATCCCGAGAAATATGCCTTCAGAGTGGGCTCGGATAAATTCTTAGGCTTCATAGTGTCAAACAGGGGAATCGAGATCAAACCCGACAAAATTAAAGCCATCGAAGAAATCACGGTGGTAAACAATGTGAAGGCCGTGCAGCGGCTGGCCGGGCGGATAGCAGCCTTTGGCCGATTCATATCAAGGTTCTCGGACAGAAGTCATCATTTATTCTCCTTACTCAAAAAGAAAAAACAACTTCAAATGGACTCCGGAATGTCAACGTGCCTTGGAGGAATTGAAGCGATATCTGACTAGCCCACCTTTGCTCCACACCCCTATGGAGGATGAGATGATGTATTTGTACCTGGCCGTATCCGAACTAGCGGTAAGTGGTGTGCTAGTTCGAGAAGAACAAGGTATGCAGTTTCCTGTTTATTATGTAAGTCGGACCCTGGGAGATGCCGAAACCATGTATCCGCATCTAGAAAATTAGCTCTTCATTAATAAGCGCATCACGAAAATTGAAACCTTATTTTCAATGCCATTATATTTGCGTTTTAACATACCCTCTTCGAAACATATTGCATAAGCCCGAACTATCGGGCCGACTGGCCAAATGGGCTATTGAACTCGGGGGATATGATACGAATATCAACCTCGAACGGCTATAAAGTCCCAAATTCTGGCAGTTTTTGTAGCTAATTTTTCTCCCTCCCTCGTTACCGAGGTAGAGAAAGAACTTTTACTAAAAATAGGCACATCTTCCAGGGTATGGAACCTGTTCGCTGATGGCGCCTCGAACGTAAAAGGGTCCGGGCTCGGCATAGTTCTGAAACCGCCTACGGGTGGCATAATCAAACAATCTATAAAAACTGCAAGGTTGACTAACAATGAAGCCGAATATGAGGCTATGATTGCAGGTCTTGAATTGGCCAAAGGCCTAGGAGCTGAAGTCATCGAAGCAAAATGTGAATCCCTCCTGGTAGTAAATCAGGTAAATGGAAGCTTTGAGGTCCGAGAAGACAGGATGTAAGGTACTTAGACGAAATTCAAGTCACATTGCATCGCTTTAAAGAATGGACTTTGATCCATATACCTCGAGAGCAGAATAGTGAGGCCGATGCACTCGCGAACTTAGGATCATCCGTTGAGTAAGACGACATACTCCCCGGGGTTGTTGTTCAGTTATCCAAATCAGCGATCGAGGAAGTCCATGCCGAGATCAAATCCACAAGCCTGATGTGGGATTGGAGAAATAAATATATCGATTATTTGGAAAGTGGGAAATTACCCGCGGACCTAAAAGAGTCGAGGCCCCTGCGAACCAAAGCAGCCTCATTCTCGCTCGATGAAACAGAACTCTGTACAGGAGAACCTTTGATGGTCCTCTGGCAGTTGTCTGGGGCCGGGAGTATGTGCTCCGAGAAATCCACGAGGGCACCTGCGGAAATCACTCCGGTGCCGATTCCCTAGTCCGAGAAGTAATCAGAGCAGGCTACTATTGGGACAACATGGAAAAAGATACCAAAGAATTCGTCCGTAAGTGCGGCAAATGCTAGATATTTGCCCCAATGATTCACCAACCTGGTGAACAGCTATATTCGGTCTTATCGTCGTGGCCGTTCATGAAGTGGGGAATGGACATCGTCAGACCTGTACCGATAGCACCAGATAAGGCTCGATTTATTTTATTTATAACTGATTACTTCTCGAAATAGGTGGAAGCGCAAGCCTTCGAGAAAATAAGAGAAAAAGAAGTCATTAACTTCATCTGGGACCACATTATGTGCCGATTTGGGATTACTTCCTAGATAGCATGCGAAAATGGGAAGTAGTTAATCGGGAGCAAAGTAACACAATTCCTTGAGGATCACAAAATCAAGAGAATCCTATCGACACCTTACCACCGTGTGCAAATGGTCAGGCCGAATGTACAAACAAAACCATTATTCAAAACTTAAAAAATAAGTTGGAAAGCGCTAAGGGAAAATGGAGAGAAATATTACCCGAAGTGCTATGGGCATATCGTACAACTCCAAAATCAAGCATAGGAGAGACGCCTTTCTCCCTGGTATATGGTGTCGAGGCTTTGATACCGGTCGAAGTCGGAGAACCAAGTGCCAGATTCCAACACACCATCGAGAGCTGAAACAACGAGACCATGACTACGACCCTCGAACTATTGGACAAAAAGCGAGAAGCTTCGCTGGTCCGAATGGCCGCCCAAAAACAATAGATCGAAAGGTACTATAACAGGAGAAAAAATCTCCAATATTTTGCAGTCGGGGACTTAGTCCTGAGGAAAGTCACCTATGGGTGTCTAACGGGCCGGGTCATCCCGTTTCCAGACCGGCCCAGACCGGTTACAATCGGAACCGACCCGGACCGGTACAAGGGGGCCGGGTTGGGCTGGGTTAAAGGGGTAGGGGTTTGGTCCGTTCACATTTTGTCAACCGGTTAACCGGACTGGTCAAACCCGGTCAACGTAAATTACTGTTCAACCGGTTAACCGGCCTAGACCGGCCCGGCCCGGATCGGTTTAAAAGCTATATTTCATTTTTATTTTATTTATTTGTTAAGGTTTTAAAGTCTAAGGCAATGCAAAACCTTTGAATTTGTAAGTTTGAATTTTGAAATAAAAGTAGAACTTGCAATTTATAAGTGCAATTTTTTCCATATTCATTGTATTCTTTATATTAATATAAATTACAATAGGTTATACAAAATACAAAAAAAATAAAAAATAAAAAAAATACTAACCCGGCCCGGCCCCTTGTACCCGTAACCCTTACGGTTCATTTTTTACCCGGATGAACCCGAACCCGTTAAACCCGGTAAGCCCCAACCCGTAACCGGCCCGAACCACAACCCGTACGGTTACTAATTTTCCCTACCCAGCCCGGCCCGGCCCACCCGTTAGACATCCATAAAGTCACCCTAAACACTTGGAACCCTAATGAAGGAAATCTAGGCCAAATCTGGGAAGGACCGTACCGTGTCCTCGGAGTAATCGGCAAAGGTTCCTACAGGCTCGGTACCATGGAAGGCGAACAACTTCTAAGCAATTGGAACAGTCGATGCTCAAACGTTACTACTGCTAAGGTGTCCGATGAAAGACGCCGAATCATCCGCTAGCTCGAAGACCTTGGGTTTGGGTTTTAAAGCAAACGTTGCACTCTTTTCCTTCGATCAGGTTTTATGCCAAGAAGGGTTTTACCAACAAGGTTTTTAATGAGGCAACATCTATATGCTACCTAAGGAAAATTTCACAAGTGTTCAAGGCTTCTCTTCAATCAACCTCAAACACTATGGGGCATCCCCCTGGAAGATCACCTCCTCGAAGAAGTCGAGATGAGCCAAAAAGGGACTCAGTAGGAAAATGATGTATCGGGACAAACGGTCGAATGAACCATGTCCGCATAGAATAATTGAGCCCCTTAATGGCAAAAACATGTATACTTGTGCCAAGTAATCAAAGAATATTTCCTCCTCCATCGAAACACTTTACGCTTCGAAAAAGTCTGATGCTTTCGCAAGAAATGGCTCCAAAGCCAAAAAACTTCCCGAACACTCGGGGACTGTCATCAAAAACTCGAAGCCATATGACCCCCGCGTCGGAAACTTAGAACTCATAAGCCCTCAATGAGGCAGCACTAAGTATACAAAAGAATGGCTCCAAATCCAAAAAACTTTTGATGCCTCGGGGACTGTCGTCGACTATCATCCGTTCGAGCTATCAAAAACTCAAGGCCGTAAGACCCCATGCGGGCAACCTCGAAGTCCGAAAGCCCTCCATGCGGCAATGCTAGAAAATGTAAGACCTCCTGTGACGACCCAAAGGGTCATTGTGAGCACGTGATTTTTGCCCTATATGAATTACTCCCAGAAATCCAAACAAAATGATTTCTTTCATTATTTTGCAATTTTGTGGATTTTTGGACATTTTGTGTTAATTGTTTGCATTCTTGTTTGTGCATTTTAATTAGTGAAAAATATGAAAAATTATATTCGACATTTGCATTTAGGGTTTTATTTCATACTTTAGGATTAATTGAGTTACTTTATAAAGAAGAAAACAACAAAAATAGTTCTTTCGCATTTATACTTTTAATCTGTCTTAGTTTGCATTTAAATTAGGAATTAGTGTAGTTGGAAATTGAGTAATATAATTTTAGAAGCCAATTTGGGTTTTTGTTTGTTGATTTGGCATTTAATAAAAATCAGAAAAAATATAAATAATGAATAAAAAATAAATACAAAAAGAAAACAAATAAGTAAATAAATTACAAAAAAAAAAGAAGGAAAATAAATAAGAAGTAACTAATATAAAGAAGCAAAGGGTTGGCCGGCATTGGGCCATTTTTGTTCAGGCCCTCAAGCCCAAACCCCAAACCCCTTCCAAACTAATCCCAGCCCAAACGCCCAAAAACCCCAAATCCGGTCCCCAGCCCAAAGGTTCTCGATCCGGTCCAGCCTTAGAGCTCAAACGACGTCGTTTCACGATAATCAATCCTGGCCGTCTAGGTTGTTTGATCTAACGGTCAGGAATTGATATTTTTTGACATATAATTGTCGGAATCGCCCCCCCATCTCTCATCTCTCAGAACACACCCCTCTCAAAACCCTAGAGACGCCGCCCTATTATGCTCCGTCGAAACTCGCCGGCGGCGACGATGGAAACCACTCCAATAACACCCAAAATCACACCAGAGTACCCGCTTCCTCTCCTTATCATGAATCCGTTAGTCTCTCCCTTCAAACCCCACTGGAACCCCTCGAATCTTTAAAATAATAGTCGCCGTCTCCGAAGCCTACGGCGGTGCCACCACAAACTGGTCCCAAATTAACACCTTAGGACCTCCTCAATCTCCTCATATCAAATATCCAAACCATGCCCCTCGAATCATCGCAAGTCTTTTCGAATCTTCATTTGAAAATCCGGCGAAAACCCTACTTCTTCCAAATCCGGTCAAAATTACACCCCACAATTTCCCTGACTCCCTCATCCTGAATTCCAAGCCAAAGTCTTTCAAATCCAAGCAAAACTCCGTCAATTCCAGATCTAGGGTTCAAAAGTTCGACCTATTTTGGGGTTTCAAGTGCTCGATTAATGTTGAATGCGACACTAATTCAAGGTTAGCCATGTGAAGACCTAAAATCAGTAAGTCCATGTTCTTCTCTGTTTTTAGCTTTTTATTTTCGTTTGTTTAGAATCCTGTTGTTAGGTTTTCAATTTAGGTCATAATTGTTCTTCCCCCATATAATTAGTGTTTAATTTGCTCGTTGATTTCAGTAGTAAGGTTCCAGGTTTAATTGTCATTTTGTATATTTGCTTTCTGTTCAATTAGTCTTCATAGCTGATCACATTTTGGTTCTGCTTGATTATTTAGTTCATTGATGTGTTAATTTCCAGATTTCTATTTGTCAGTTAGACTAATTAGGTCAATTTTGGTTTAAGTTCTATTTGGTTGATCAATTTGCAGTGATTATTTGCTTAAGGTAGAATTAATCTCCTATTAGTTCAATTTTAGGTTTGGTTTGGTTTTTTTTGATTTTCAGAACTGTGGATTAGTTAGACAATCATGGTTAGTCAATAAGGTTGGGGTTGAATTAAGGCTAGTGAGGAGGGTAATTCAGGGGAAATGGTAAGGGCAAAGTAGGGAATTCAAATGGTAAATCCTACAAGTGGAATGAATTAGAACCTACTGGAAGTTTCTAGATGGGGATTTTAAGGTAAATAGCTAAAGATAGGTGTACTAACTTGGGTAACAAGTTAAAAAAATAGAGGACTAATCTGAAAGTAAAGAGGGACTAGTAGTGTAAATAGAAAATGGAAGAGCTGCTCTCATTTTGCCTATAAAAGGCAGTAGATACTGCCTTGTTTTAGAAGTTTTGGAAGCTCACAAATTCCCCCCAAAATAGCCCCCTCCAATTTTCAGATCTGTAGTTCGAATTCAAATTGAAAACACCTTAGATCTTAGTTCATCTCAATAGAAAACAAATACAAAAACAGAAAAACCTTCAAAAATCCAAAAAATACTGTTTCATTAGGAATTTTAGGTTAATTTCGACTTTGGTTAGTGATGCTGATCTCTTAGTCCAATACTTGTTTGCTGAAGTTTCTCTAAGAGTGCACTGGTTTGATTTCGAGTGTTTTTGGTCAACTTGAACTGGGTTTAATGAAGCTTTGGGGTCGCTGAAAGTCCTAAAGTGTGCTGGGTTCATTTTTGGGTTTATTTGGAGTTCGTTTGAGTTTGTTCGACTTTGTTTTGGTTTGATGTGTTGATCCTGCGTGATTTTAAAACATTTCTGAGCCCTGAACTCTTCCTGGACTGCCTGTGATCACCTGCTAACTGCTGCTGACTCTCATTTTTCCTGTTCTATTTCAAATCTAGGTACACGTCTCACAGTGCTTCAATGTAGCTATCAAAATTGGAAATGAAATAAAGCATGGCTCGCCTTCCCTGTTTTTGTGATTGGCACTCATGAATGCTGTATAGATAGTTAGGTATATGCTAGCTTATTTGTGTGTTGTTTGATATAGTTTAGTGTTGGTTTGTAATGACATGCATTGTGAACTATAGGACTATTTCGGACTGTATTGGACTGTTAAATCTGAGCTTGAGTTTCTTCATTCTAGATAATAGCCTTAGTGTAGTGTAATTTGAATTCATGTGATGACTGTTCATTAAAACTGGAAACTGGCGTCAAAATCCTAATGTATACCATGTCAATGTTAAACTCAGGCCTAATAAATGTTTTAGTAAGGCAGTACTTTATGTTTTGACACCAGTGAGTTGATTTTAAGATCAGAAAATAAACATTTAGATTGGTGAAGTTTATTTGTTAAGTTTGATAGCTCCACCTAGTTAATGATTACTTTGCTCTAATCGTTGCCTCCTGAACTTTGAGGTAATACGTTTAGATATACATAAGCCTGGGCGTGAAAATAGAATCAAACCAATTAGTATCGCCTTAGGCGTGGTTTGGTTTAGCAATCAGGGCTCGACAGCCCATTCCCAGACAATTTGGGCTTCCGTACCCTAACGAGCGGCCCAGGTCCTGTCCTGACTTATGTGCTCATTTAGACCTGGGCCCAGGTTTATGACTGGTCCACTTTTGCATAGGACCTGGGTTGTGATTTCCTCATGGGCTGTTTTCAAGGCCCAAAATGGCTGAGGATCTGAATTTATTAAGTTCATGGACCCAATTGTAGTAATTCTTAAACACTGTTAATTAAGTAGGACTATTTCTTTTATTATTAGAGACAAATAAAAATAGAGAACCATAGTTGCTTTTAGGTTTGCCTTTTAAATAATAAATGAGATGAGCCTCGCCAAACAAAAATACATAAATTGCGGGGCCCTCAATAAATGTTTGTATTAAAATACTTAGATTTCGGGACGGGCCGTTTAGCGAATTTCACGGCCTTCCCCAAAGATAATAACACGTTAGTCTCCTCAGGCGCATATTTTAATAACATTACATTCCTAAATACGGGTGCACATTTATGTGACCCAAATCCAAATCTCAACGAAGCCGAAATGTGTCAGAAATCGTGGGTGCATTTATGTGACGCGGTTCGAGACATGTTTTCACGACGTTGCAATTCTCTTAACATAACAATGATAAAAGCGGTTCAAAGTGAAAAACACATAGATTAAAACATGTATTAAAATCAAATAAATAAGCCAAATATGACAGTTGAGCGACCGTGCTAGAACCACGGAACCCGGGAATGCCTAACACCTTCTCCCGGGTTAACAGAATTCCTTACTCGAATTTCTGGATCGCGGACTGTTAAAATAGAGTCATTCTTTTCCTCGATTCGAGATTCAACCGGTGACTTGGGACACCATAAATCTCCCAAGTGGCGATTCTGAATCTTAATAAACAAATCCCGTTCCGATTGTCCTTTAAGTGGAAAAACTCCTTTACACCCTGCGTGTAGTGAAAAAGGAGGTGTGACAGCTCTGGCGACTCTGCTGGGGAAAAGAACCCAAAATTTCGGTTCAGGGTTCAAGAATTCGAGCTCAGTTAAAATTGTTATATTTGGCTTTATCTGATTTTGCTACATGTTCCATGCCTTATGTGCGAAATGCTTTACCGCTTTAATATTATCTGAACTGTATATAAACTGTGCCGAAACCCTTCTCTTCTCATCTCCGGGGATGTTCTCACTGGTGGAGACTCTCTATTCTGTTAGTGTCATACCTTGAAATAAGAAAGAGGCCGGACAAGTTACTAACTCGGACGATCCCGCGGGTCCCCGGTACGTAGCCCCCTCCTCGACTCGAGTTGTCCGCTCGGGTACACAGTCTAGAACCTATACCCAGGTTTTGAACCTAGAATAACTTGACCTCATGCCGGATCCCTAGTAGGAACGCTTATTTGCATCACGTGCATTTTGACTTAGGGGACTCAACATAGGGGTTGGGTCCGTCTAGGACAGGTGTACCCGGAATAATGGACCATCCTGATGCATCCTACTTGTGCATTTATTTATTTTGGACTCGCATGCTGACCGGCTTTGAATATCTAGAAAAATTGAAAAAGAAAAAGAGAAAAAGAGAACATAGCAGTGTAGAGAGTTAATTACCTATATTAGAAATACCAACGTCCAAGTAGTGCCGAAATGCTGCCCGATTTTTGAAAAAATGAAAGAAAAGAAGAAAAGTATTTTTTGTTTAGTTTGTTTTGTTTGCCAATGGAAAGAAAAATAAAAAGAGTTTTATTTTCAAATTAGTTTGTTTATTTGCCACTGAAAAAAAATATAAAAAAGAATCTTGCTTTCAGAAATAGTGTATTTGCCAACGAAAACAAAAACAAAAAAAAGAGTCTTGTTTTCAAAATAAGTTAGTTTTATTTGCTCGAACTACGCAGGTTTGATTCTCACCGGATGTGAGATACGCAGGCAACCCTCATCGGGTCCAACCTCCCCTTTTTCAAAAATAGCCAAAAATGCCAAAATTTTTAATTTCGTCATGAATAAGTCGGGTGCCGCCATTCTTGTTTAAAGTAAGCCGAATGTCCCCACAAAGGGGCGCCGGAAGGCTATTTTTGCAAGAACAGCCACCCTGAGTCAATTTCAACGGTTAGCAGGCACAACCTTAAAATCTTCTCCCCGAAGTGCTGAAAGGCCGTAATTGCAAAACCGGCCATTTGTTTTAAATCGGAAATTTGAACAAAAATAGTATCATTTTTCCTTTTTAGGTCAAAATAAGTGATTAAATCACCTTAATAAATGTGCAGGATGAGCACGACTCAAAATGAACCCTTTTCAATCATGCATAAAATCCCTTTGGAGTTACGTCTGTGGTGGAACGACTTAGGAGGAGAAGGGCAGGATGAGGTCAAAAAATATTTGAAAGGGCTTACCGGTTTGTTGGAGATTGTGCCTCGGGGAGACATCATTAGAGCGTTGGTCACATGTTGGGACCCGGCACATAACGTCTTCCATTTCTCGGACTTTGAGCTAACTCCGACACTAGAGGAAATAGCCGGCTACATCGGAAAAGATGAGGTTCCTTTAAGGCATAAGTACTTGGTTGTCCCGAGAACCGTGGCTGTGCACAGATTTTTAGACTCACTGAAAATAAGCAGGACGGTCCACAATGCAGATTTGGCAAACGGCTTTTGTACTCCACACTTCATATATCACAGATATGGCCATATAGGAGGTTTCAATAACCCGGAAAACAAGATATGTAGCAAAGGGAACCGCCAAAAATGGGAGGAGCATAGACGCTTTGATTTTATGGTGGTCTTTTTGGGGCTTGTGGTATTTCCAAGGAATGACGGGAACATTGACATAAAGATAGCTGGGGTCGTCAGCACTCTACTCACTCAAGCCAAAAGCACTCTTGCGCCCATGATATTAGCCGAAATCTTCCGCGCTCTTACAGCCTGCAAAGCCGGGGGAGACTTCTTCGAGGGGTGCAATCTATTGTTGAAAATGTGGATGACCGAACACTTGTGCCGTCGTCCTCAATTCCTGAGTTATGGTTCTACAAAGAAGACATGCATAGAAGAGTTTTACACAAGGATTAAGGGGATCAACTTGCCCGAGGGATTCACGGGCTGGACTTCATACTTTTGGTCCCTCACTGCTAGTCAAATAGAGTGGACATTTTGATGGTTGCCTGTCGATGAAATCATATATATGCCAGCAATGGGACTGCACTTCCTTTTGATGGGTCTTAAGAGCATCCAGCCTTATGCCCCGTATCGGGTTTTAAGGCAACTCGGGAGGTGCCAAATAGTGCCAAAAAGACGGCGATCTTAGTGCTTAGGTAGTTGAAATTAGCCCTGACGGACAATTCCCTGAAGAAAGAGTCCGCCAGATCTGGAATGAATGCCAATACTTAAAAGCGGACACTTGCGTACAGAATCGGGCCAAAGGCGAAGTGTCGCCAGGATACCTTGCTTGGTACAGGAGAGAATATGAGCATGAAAGGCTAGCTAAAAGACCTCACATCCGGGAGTTTGCCGAATCATCGCAAGAACAGTGGGCTTGGATAGCTAAAGAAAATGAGTACAGGGCCCGCATAGGAGCATTGGAAAAACAAGTCCAAGACCTCCAGTTTGAAAACAGCGTGCAAGCCGCGGCTGACGAGGGTGAGAGAAAGAAATTGGCCAAAGAGAATGAAGCCTTACGAGCCCAAATCCAAAAGATGAAGTTAGCGGCCGAAAATCCCGTCAGGAGTGCCAAAGATGCAAAGCTTATAGAAAATCTAAGGCAAAAAGTGAATGACTACAGTTTTGACCTCAACAAAGAAGAAAGGGAATTAGCTGGGGTTCGGAAACAATTGGCTAAAAATGCGGAAGAACGGGCCCGCATGGTTAAGCAGTTGAAAGAAGAATACAATAATGAGGTTACAGGATTATAGAAAAAGGTCATTGCCACCGAACAGAATGATCAAACAGGCAAAAGAATTCAAAGTTGAAAGAGAGCATTGTTACATGGCATTGGCACAGCTAGAAATGGACTTGCAACAACTCCAGGAACAAAACCAGGTAGCCGAGCAAACTTTGGAGGCTAGGACCCAACAGATAGGGCGGTTGCTTCAAGAAAAAGGCAGAATCAGAGAGAGAATCTTAACCGTTGCTCATTCTATTACTAGGAAATGCCAAATGTGCGAGAACATGACCCGTACCACCGTCTTTGCATCAGTGATGATATTTGTGAAGCAAATAATGAGTGACCTGGACAGACTTCAAGGGGAACTTGCATATAGGCCCGCGGCGAGACCGAACGATGTCCCGCGGGCACCACGAGCTTTAATGTATTCATGATTGTCTTTTGAGTCTGTATTCCCGTTTCTACTGGAGTCTGTATTTCCTTTTCATTAAAAGTCAGTCAGTTGATTGAGTCTGTATTTTTGTTTGAACTAGAATAGGGATGGTGGAGTCTGTAGTTCTTTTCTGCATTAGAGTCTGTTAGTTGTTTAATCTGTCAGTTTCGAGTCTTTGTAATAGACGTATTTGCTATCAATAAAATTGAAAATCCAAAAAATATGTTTGCTTCTACTTTACATTTATTCTTCACGAACTACGCTTGGTCTGATTTATGCGGGGTTGTGATACGTAGGCAATCTCCATAGGATTCGACCGTAACCAAATAATAAAAATAGGAGAGAAAATGCAAAAAGAGAGAGCGGCAAGAAACAATGAAAAATAAAAAGGAAGTGGCACATAGAAATGAGGAAAAGCCGGGATGACGCATGCAACCAGGCAAAGGCATAATAGAAATGGTTAACTGCATGGGTGCATTCATTCCCCAATGTGCGGTCATCTATCTGTTAATGCCTTAACCGCTAACAAAGTTGTTGTTGATGAGTCCATGAAAGTGGTTAAGTTGACTGGCATTCTGGCAACCCATCCCTACAACACCCGCTCTAAGGATAAGTCAAACATGGTCAACCAGGAATTGGAAGCAAGCATTGTCGACCCGTCTAGGGAGGAGGAAGTAGTGGACGTTAATGCAATGAAGGAGGAGATGTATAAACTGAAGCAACAAATGGCCGAGATGTACCAGGCCTGGTCGAAGGGACATCCACCACCAGCCTATCCTGCTAACCCCACCTACCTCCCACCACTAGCTCAGCCTCAAGATCCTCCCACAGTGAACTCATCTCCGGCTTTCCCTACTTACCAACAGTACTACGGAACCACCTCTCAAACACCACCACCTCCACCACCCAAACAAATTCCATGCCCTCCACCACCAACTACTCCTGTGTTTGTGGCTCCTCCACCTGTCGCATTACACAGGTCTTCTAGCGAACCTTTGTTCCAAACCCATGATAACCAGTATTACCCACCCGAAGCCACTTTTAAACCACCAGAGCCATGCCCTTACACTCCCCGCCTTGATCTCTCAGCAGAAGAAGAAAAGCCTCCCAAAAACCTTGAGCAAGAGGAAATGATACGGAAGGTTAAGAGCTTAGAACAGTCATTCCGGAATATGCAGGGGCTCGGAGGACAAGTGAGTGTAGCCTACAAGGACCTGTGCCTGTTTCCTGACGTCCAGTTGCCAGCAGGATTCAAGTTACCCAAGTTTGACTTATATGATGGACATGGTGATCCGGTGGCCCACTTAAGGGGGTTCTGCAGCAAGATGAGAGGAGCTGGAGGAAGGGACGAGTTATTGATGGCTTACTTTAGTCAAAGTCTAAGTGGAGCAGCCTTGGAGTGGTACACACGGCAGGATCATTCTCGATGGTACACTTGGGACGATCTGGCCCAAGCATTTGCATGTCATTTTCAGTACAATCTCGAAATTGTCCCAGACCGTCTGTCACTAACTAAAATTGAGAAGAAGCCCGGAGAAAGCTTCAGAGAGTATGGTTTTCGGTGGAGAGAGCAGGCGGCAAGAGTCGATCCTCCAATGAAAGAGAACGAGATGGTTGATTATTTCCTACAGGCTTTGGAGCCTACCTATTATGGTCACCTGGTGTCAGCAGTGGGAAAATCTTTCAACGAGGTCGTGAAAATGGGAAGTATGGTGGAGGAGGGTCTCAAGTCGAACAAGATTATGAGCTATTCAGCAATCAAAGCAACTACCCAGGCTATTCAGAGCGGCACTGGAGGAGTATTGGGAAAGAAGAAGAAAGAAGAGGTTGCAGTAGTGGAATCGAGAGCTTGGTCCAGAGGTCCATCACCATATTATCACCAACCTCGCCCCCAAACCTACCCACACACCCCATATGGCCCACCGCAGCACTACTACCCACCTCCTATCCCCAATTTCTCTGTCCACCATGCCCAGACATACCCCCAACCTCCTACCCATGCACAATGGCGCGCACCCACCCCACAAAATACTTACCCAGCTCAAAACACCGACCCACCCCCAAGAACCAACAGAAATCCCACTAGAACCGGTTTTCGACCTAACCCTGCATTTAAGAATGATAGGCTGCAAAAGAAGAAGACTTTCACTCCCTTGGGTGAATCTTACACTAGCTTATACCATAGATTGAGACAGCTGGGCATGTTGAGTCCGATTGAACCCAAATTGCCAAATCCTCCCCCAAGGAATCTGGACCACTCTGTGAGTTGTGAGTATTGCTCAGGTGCGCCGGGACATGACACAGAAAAATGCTGGCACTTGAAAACGGCGATCCAGGAGCTCATTGATACCCGCCGAATTGAAGTGCAAGCCCCAGAAATGCCTAACATCACCCAAAATCCATTGCCAACCCATCACGAGACCCATATGATTGAGCTAGTCCAAAAGGGAGAGCATAAGAAGCCTTCACAAACTATAATGATGATCAGGGCTAGTGAGGATAGATCAAATGAGAAACTAACAAAGGGGAGAGCATTGATCAAGGTAGAAGAGACAGTTAGCAAACCAGTTGTGGTAGTAAAGAAGGAGCTTTTGAGCAGTGTTGCAGAAAAACAAGAACCAGCTAAAGTGGTAATGTCGGGGGCAGCTGTAAAGCCCGTTGTGATTGTAAAAGGGGCTCGCGCAGAGCCGGTTATCATCAAGCCAGTGACTCAATTACCCGTAATTAGTGAAAAGGCCGTCCCATGGAATTATGGTCGAGTGACAGTGACGTATAAAGGGAAGGAGGTCAAGGAAGAAGTTTGTGAAACCCATGGGCTGACTCGCTCAGGAAGATGCTTTGCTCCTGACGAGCTGAGAAAGGCTAAAATCACCAAAGATAATCCAGTACCAGTAAAGAAAGCTTTAACTGAAGAAGAGGCAGAAGAATTCTTGAAGAAGATGAAGGCACAAGATTATTCCATTGTAGAACAGTTGAGAAAGACCCCGGCACAAATCTGTTTGCTATCATTACTGATCCACTCAGATGAGCACCGCCAGGCATTGATGAAAATTTTGAATGAGGCCCATGTTCCTGATAAGATTTCTGTGAACCATCTAGAGAAAATAGCAAACAAGATTTTCGAGGTCAACAGGGTTACGTTTTCTGATGATGAGCTGCCTTTGGAAGGCATTGAACATAATAGAGCACTCTACCTCACGGTAAAATGTGAAGACTCTGTGGTCACCCGGGTGCTAGTTGATAACGGGTCCAGTGCAAACATTTGCCCTCTTTCCACCCTGGAAAAGTTAAAGGTGGACAGTGAGAGAATCCACAAGAATAGCATTTGCGTGCGAGGATTTGATGGAGGAGGCAAGGACACAGTCGGGGATATAGTATTGGAACTGACGATAGGTCCGGTTGAATTCACTATGGAGTTCCAGGTGCTCGACGTGGCCGTCTCTTACAATCTCTTGTTAGGCCGACCCTGGATCCATGCAGCAAAAGCAGTGCCATCTACCTTACACCAGATGGTTAAATTCGAGTGGGACTGGCAAGAGATTGTGGTGCATGGGGAAGATAGTTCGTGTACTCTGGGTGGTGCCATTGTGCCTTTCATAGAAGCTGAGGATGACAAAGGTCCATGGGTTTATCAAGTCTTTGATACGGTATCGGTTGAAAAGATCCCGGAAGGGAAGTGTATTCCTGTGCCAAAGGTAGCTGCTGCATCCGTCATGGTTGCGTCAGAAATGCTGAAGAACGGATTTGTACCCGGAAAAGGCTTGGGTGCTTCTTTACAAGGCATCGTACAGCCCGTATCCCTTCCTACAAACCTGGACACTTTTGGTTTAGGTTTCAAGCCCACTGCTGCAGACATAAGGCGAGCTAGAAAAATAAAAAAGAAAGCATGGACCCTTCCAAAACCTATTCCCCGCCTTTCCCGTTCCTTTGTCAGGCCTGGTACTAAGAAGCGCCTAGCAACAGCAATGCCCGGTGGTGTGGTTGATCCCGACAAGGAGCTGATCGAAAGGTTTCAAAAGCTGTTTGATGAGGTGAATGTGTTGGAGGCTGGAGAAGGTCCAAGCAAGGCAGATGTTCAGTTTGTGGGGCCTCAGGTAAAGCTTAACAATTGGGAAGCAACTCCCCTTCCTACCCGGAGGGAGTCTTGGTAGTTAGTTTTGATTTCCTTTCAGTTTAATCTGGATTTTTCCAAGGTTGTAATTCAGATGCTATGTTCCGTCCGTTTGGATGAGTTAAACCTTGTTATCTTAAATATTAATGAAATGCAATTTTCCTCCTTTTTCATTCCTGATAGTTTTTATTTTTGTCTTTCTTTTCTTCTTGTACAATCCCTTTTACGCTGGTTTCAATGATATGTCATGCATAAGGAGTCTCCAGCCCAGTCTTAAACGCCAATCTAACTCAGACATCATAATACAAGAAATTGAGTGTGATGACGAAATAGAATATGATGATGAGGAAGCTTTTGAGGAAATCAGTAAAGAATTAAGCCATTTTGAAGAAAAACCCAAACCTAATCTGAATGACACAGAGGCAATCAATTTAGGGGATCAGGAGAATGTGCGGGAAACGAAAATAAGTGTCCATTTGGAACCACAGCTCAGAGAAGAGATAATTAAAGCAGTGTTTGAGTACAAAGATGTTTTTGCATGGTCATATGACGACATGCCAGGTTTAAGCACTGATTTGGTGGTCCACAAATTGCCTACCGACCCAGCATGCCGTCATGTCAAGCAGAAGCTAAGGAAATTTAAAACAGACATTAGTGTGAAAATCAAAGAAGAGGTCACCAAGCAGTTTGAGGCAAAGGTCATCCGGGTCACGCGGTATCCCACCTGGTTAGCCAATGTTGTGCCTGTGCCGAAGAAGGATGGAAAGACCAGAGTGTGCGTAGATTACCGTGACCTCAATAAGGCAAGTCCAAAAGACAACTTCCCACTACCAAACATCCACATATTGATCGACAATTGTGCCAAACATGAGATTGGTTCCTTCGTGGATTGTTATGCGGGCTATCACCAGATTCTGATGGATGAGGAAGATGCGGAAAAAACGGCATTCATCACTCCTTGGGGAACGTATTGTTATAGGGTCATGCCATTTGGGTTGAAGAACGTAGGGGCAACGTATATGAGGGCGATGAACACCATGTTCCATGACATGATACATCGGGAAATTGAGGTCTATGTCGACGACGTGATCATAAAGTCGAGGAAACAATGTGACCATGTCAAGGACTTGAGGAAATTCTTCCAGAGACTCCGCAGGTACAACCTCAAACTTAATCCAGCAAAGTGTGGGTTTGGAGTTCCATCTGGGAAGTTATTGGGATTTGTGGTAAGTCAGCGCGGTATTGAGTTAGACCCGTCCAAGATCAAAGCCATTCAGGAGTTGCCACCGTCAAGGAACAAAAAAGAGGTGATGAGTTTGCTTGGCAGGTTGAATTACATCAGCAGGTTCATTGCCCAGCTCACAACGACCTGCGAGCCCATCTTTAAGCCGCTAAAGAAAGATGCTGCGGTCAGATGGACGGATGAATGTCAAGCAGCATTTGACAAGATTAAGGAGTATTTGGCTAGTCCACCTGTGTTGGTCCCGCCGGAGCCGGGAAGACCCTTGATCCTTTATCTGACAGTTTTGGATAACTCTTTTGGTTGTGTACTGGGGCAGCATGACATCGCAGGAAGGAAAGAGCAGGCAATTTACTACCTCAACAAGAAGTTCACATCATATGAGGTGAAGTACACTCAACTTGAGAGGACGTGTTGTGCCTTAACCTGGGCAACGCAGAAGTTGAAACATTACTTGTCAGCATATACCACCTATCTCATCTCTCGGTTGGACCCGTTGAAGTATATTTTTCAGAAGCCCATGCCCACAGGGAGGCTGGCGAAATTGCAAATCTTGCTTACGGAGTTTGATATTGTCTACGTGACCCGGACTGCAATGAAAACACAAGCGCTGGCTGATCATTTGGCCGAAAATCCAGTTGATGATGAATATGAACCTTTGAAAACATACTTCCCTGATGAGGAGATAATGCATGTTGAAGAATTAGAACAAGTCGAGAAGCTAGGATGGAAACTGTTCTTTGACGGGGCTGCCAACGCCAAAGGCATCGGGATAGGAGCAGTACTGATTTCCGAGACAGGGCAACACTACCCTGTCACTGCTCAACTTCGTTTCTATTGCACCAATAACATGGCTGAATACGAGGCATGTATCTTGGGTTTGAGATTGGCTATAGACATGGGTGTCCAGGAAATCTTGGTCATGGGTGACTCGGATCTTCTGGTACACCAGATTCAGGGTGAATGGGAGACACGAGATTTGAAGCTCATACCGTACCGGCAGTGTTTGCATGAACTTTGTCAACGGTTTCAATCAATAGATTTCAGGCATATTCCAAGGATTCACAATGAGGTTGTTGACGCTTTGGCTACTTTGGCGTCAATGTTGCATCATCCAGACAAGGCTTATGTGAACCCGTTACAAATTCAGGTCCGAGATCAGCATGCCTATTGTAATATGGTGGAATAAGAGCTTGATGGTGAGCCGTGGTTCCATGATATCAAAGAATACCTCCAGATGGGAGTGTATCCAGCACAAGCTACAGAGGATAGAGAGCAATACGACGCTTGGCAAGCGACTTTTTCTTCAGTGGAGGGGTGTTGTACAAGAGAACCCCAGATCTTGGATTATTGAGATGCATGGATGCTAAACAGGCTACAGTTATCATAACCGAGGTGCATGAGGGGGTTTGTGGACCTCATATGAGTGGATATGTGTTGGCAAAGAAGATTCTCCGAGCGGGTTATCATTGGCTTACTATGGAACGGGATTGCATCAGTTTCGTGCGCAAGTGTCATCAATGTCAGGTACATGGAGATTTGATTCATTCTCCACCATCTGAATTGCATACAATGTCGGCACCATGGCCGTTCGTTGCTTGGGGAATGGATGTCATTGGGCCGATCGAGCCAGCGGCGTCAAATAGGCACAGGTTCATTCTGGTAGCTATTGATTATTTCACTAAGTGGGTTGAAGTGAAAACTTTCAAATCTGTGACCAAGAAGGCAGTGGTCGATTTTGTGCATTCGAATATCATCTGTCGGTTTGGGATCCCGAAGGTCATCATCACAGACAATGGTGCCAATCTCAACAGTCATTTGATGGCAGAGACATGTCAGCAGTTTAAGATCACGCACCGCAATTCCACCCCATATCGTCCTAAGGCGAATGAAGCGGTCGAAGCAGCTAACAAGAACATCAAGAAAATACTTCAGAAAATGGTAGAGGGGTCCGGGCAATGGCATGAGAAGTTACCTTTCGCCCTTTTAGGTTATCGCACTACTGTCCGCACTTCAGTAGGGGCGACTCCTTATTCACTGGTGTATGGCACTGAGGCAGTAATACCCGCAGAGGTTGAAATCCCGTCCCTTCGGATTATTGCCGAGGCGGAGATTGATGATGTCGAATGGGTTAAAGCCCGCTTGGAACAACTAAGTTTGATTGATGAAAAGAGATTGGCAGCAGTATGTCACAGTCATTTGTACCAACAGAGAATGGCAAGAGCATATAACAAGAAAGTGCGTCCGCGGAAATTTGAAGTAGGGCAATTGGTGTTGAGGCGTATCTTACCTCATTGGGATGAGGCAAAAGGAAAGTTCGCCCCGAACTGGCAGGGGCAATTTGTTGTAACCAGAGTGTTGTCCAATGGCGCATTATATTTGACAGATGTGGAAGGAAAATGTGTAGAATGGCTATCAACTCTGATGCAGTCAAGCGATACTATGTATGATTTCTTGGTTTAAGTGTACTTTATTGTATTTGGCATATTTTTGAGATTGAAATGATGAAGGCATTTTGTTCTGCTATCCAAACACTTTATCCTTTGTTATCCCTTTGGGCCTCATTTACTTTCTTTCGTACCCCTCTTTCGGAATCAATAACAGCTCGGAAGCTCGAGCAAGGAAAATCAGTGAAGAAACAAGAAAACACAGTCCAACGGAAAGAAAAGGAAAAGAAGAAAGGAAAAAAAAAGAAAAAAGAGAAAGGCAAAAAAGAAGGAAAAAAGAGAAAAATGAAAAAAGAAAAGAAGGAAAAAGAAATGAAAAGAAAGAGAAGAAAGTAGAAGAAAAGGAAAGATTGCAACAAAAAAGTAGTCTTGTATGCCCTGAACTACGTTTGACTTGATCCCGAAAGGGTACGTAGGCAGCCTCTCGCTGAGGTTCAGTCACATCAAAACAAAATTCCAAAAGTCCCCACGAAAGAAACTGGGGCAGCAGTTATGGTTGTGCAAGAAAGTTGATTCCGAAAGTTGTAGTTGTGAACCCATATTGAATTGTTTTAGAGCCTTTGATACCCTTTCTTTCTAACCCTATCCAAAAGCCTGCATTACGGTCCAAAGAAAGACCTTTTGATCAATCTTCAGGAAGTGCCAATACGAGCAAGTAAAAGTGATTCACATCAGGGGCAACACTCCGGTGCAAGGGAAAAATGATAAAAATGAGAGAGTCTTATTGGTGAAAACCCTCACGGGCACCGTAAGGCGAACTGAGTTGAGAGAAATCAGAATGAGAGAGTCTTATTGGTGAAAACCCTCACGGGCACCGTAAGGCGAAGGTGAGTTTTTCAGACATGCAAATGAGACGCGTCTGTGGTCAAAAGTTGCTCAAGACGTTGCAAGACGAGCAAGATTTGGGTTTGGGTGAAAATCAGGTTGTGAAAGTCCGGAACAGCAAATGGGGCAAACGAAAGTTGATTGGTTAGATAGACTGGGCTGGTTAATCCAAAATGCATGGCATGCTCAATGGTACCAGCTGTTCCACCCAGATAAGTCTTTTTCTTCTTTCTTCATCATCCGTTCTCGGATCCTCTTTATCCTTAACCCTCGAGGTGGTTGCATTTCGTTCTTTCGAGGTCTATCTTTAAGATGTTTCAGTGTCAGTTCTATTCAAAACAAAAGGAAGGAATGTCAAGGCTAACTACCAGCTTCCTAGTTGTACAGACAAGGCCAGAATATATCAAAGGTGTCGAAAGCAAAGTAAGTCATAAAGGACCACTGGAAGTGTCATCGGTGGATTAATCGATAATTGTGGGGAAGAAGCAAAGTTTCAAAAGAGGGGTCAGAAACACAAAAACAACAATATGGGATAGAACACTTGGGTCATCAGAGTCAAGGGGTTGAAATTCGGTCAGGAAGTCGAGGGGATTCAAGGCAAGGCCAGGAAAGCGGGACGGAGTGAAGCCCAGCAGCAGGGATGTACCTAGCAAGAATGCCAGCAACTAGCCACCATTTTTAAAATTGACAATATTTCTCTTTGATTGAAACAGGGGCAGAAATTTCGGAGAAACCCTCCGTAAGGAAAGGTAGCATCCAAACAGGTATGACTGGAAACTCTCAGGACCCTCCTGGAAAATGGGACTTAGTTTAAATTTCAAAACAACCATGAGTAGCATAATTCAGCACAAACGTATCCCAAAGAACATAGGTTGTCTAAGATAGGATTCAATTAGGAGTTGTCAGGACCCTCCTGAATAACGGGACACAGTTTTAAGATCTCCTTTAGGTAACAAGATACTGTTGTAGGATAGTATATAGAATTGGCACACTTAAGATGAGACTTGAGTTTTGATTTTTTAGGACCCTCCTGGATAATGGGATGTAGTTTCAAGGTCTACTTAGATAACAAGATATAGATAACAAGGTCCGCTTAGGTTAAAATTGTTTTTTACTAGAAGTTGTCAGGACCCGCCTGGATAATGGGAAGTAGTTTAAGACCTTTCAGACAACAAATGTAGCAGTAGTAACACCTTTGGAAGATACAACTTAGGTTCGTAATCAGGACCTCCCTGGATAATAGGACTTAGCTTTCACATTCTTATAATAGTTGGTAGAATAATTCAATTTAACACTCACATCTGTGCCCAGCCACCAAACTGGGGCAGGAAATGTTCTTTGTTTTCTTTATTTGTTGCAGTCAGGAGCCTACCTGGAGAACAAGGGAATACTTTCCAAGCGTTGCAGCCAGGAGCCCACCTGGAGAACAAGGGAATATTTCAAGTTCAGCAATCAGGAGCCCACCTGGAGAACAAGGGAAGTACAATTCAAATATAGCTTTCAATTTTTTATTTGATAACATGCTGTACCCAGTCACCAAACTGGGGCAGAAAATTTTCTGTGCTTGTTTTGTTGCAATCAGGAGCCCACCTGGAGAACAAGGGAATACTTTTCAAGCTTCAGCAATCAGGAGCCTACTGGAGAACAAGGGAATACTCTTCAAGCTTCAGCAATCAGGAGCCCACCTGAAGAACAAGGGAATACTTTTCAAGCGTCAGCAATCAGGAGCACACCTGGAGAACAAGGGAAGTACAATTCAAATTCTATCCTTTAATTTTTAATATTTGATAACATGATGTGCCCAGCCACCACACTGGGGCAGAAATTTTCTTTGTTTGTCGGTTTTGTCGAAGTCAGGAGCCCGCCTAGAGAACAAGGGGATACTTTTCAAGCGTTGCAGTTAGGAGCCCGCCTGGAGAACAAGGAAATACTTTTCAAGCTTCATCAATCAGGAGCCCACCTGGAGAACAAGGGAATACTGTTCAAACGTCAGCAATCAGGAGCCCGCCTGGAGAATGGAGGCATATTTCAAATCTTAGCGGTCAAGCATCACTCGGAGGAATGGCGAAACATCTCCAATCACAATGCAAGGCAACAACGCAAGAATTCCAGTGGAAGAATACAAGTTCAAGGCAACACAAAGAGCAAGTTAGAAGACATAGATAGGACCTTTTTGTAACTCATAGCTTAGGCTAGCTTCTTTTTATTTTGCCACGGTGTAATAAGGAGGTCAGAGATCAGTAGCAGCAACAACAGCAGTGAAATCACAGTCCCTGGTAGTCCCAGCTACCAAACCTTCCAGAACTACAATGACCTGATTCCTTTTTAGCCAAGGATATGTAGGCAACCTTTGAAGCAGGGTTCGGTTAGACGGTTTTCAAAAAGGCTTCACACGGAGTGTTCAAACAGGCAAAAATTGCTCGTATCCGCTCACTTATCCTTGCCCGAAAACTCTTTGTGTTCCCGAGCAAGAGCACGTGATTTTTGCCCTATATGAATTACTCCCAGAAATCCAAACAAAATGATCTTTCATTATTTTGCAATTTTGTGGATTTTGGACATTTTGTGTTAATTGTTTGCATTCTTGTTTGTGCATTTTAATTAGTGAAAAATACGAAAAATTATATTCAACATTTGCATTTAGGGTTTTATTTCATACTTTAGGATTAATTGAGTTACTTTACAAAGAAGAAAACAACAAAAATAGTTCTTTCGCATTTATACTTGTAATCTGTCTTAGTTTGCATTTAAATTAGGAATTAGTGTAGTTTGAAATTGAGTAATATAATTTTAGAAGCCAATTTGGGTTTTTGTTTGTTGATTTGGCATTTAATAAAAATCAAAAAAAATATAAATAATGAATAAAAAATAAATTCAAAATGAAAACAAATAAGTAAATAAATTACAAAAAAAAAAGAAGGAAAATAAATAAAAAGTAACTAAAATAAAGAAGTAAAGGGTTGGCAGCATTGGGCCATTTTTGTTCAGGCCCTCAAGCCCAAACCCCAAACCCCATCCAAACTAATCCCAGCCCAAACGCCCAAAAATCCCAAATCCGGTCCCCAGCCCAAAGGTTCTCGATCCGGTCCAGCCTTAGAGCTCAAACGACGTCATTTCACGACAATCAATCCTGGCCGTCTAGGTTGTTTGATCTAATGGTCAGGAATTGATATTTTTTGACATATAATTGTCGGAATCGCCCCCACCCCCCATCTCTCATCTCTCAGAACACACCCCTCTCAAAACCCTAGAGACGCCGCCCTATTATGCTCCGTCGAAACTCGCCGGCGGCGACGACGGAAATTACTCCAATAACACCCAAAATCACACCAGAGTACCCCCTTCCTCTCCTTTTCATGAATCCATTAGTCTCTCCCTTCAAACCCCACTGGAACCCCTCGAATCTTTAAAATAATAGTCACCGTCTCCGCCGCCTACGGCGGCGCCACCACAAACTGGTCCCAAATTAACACCTTAAGACCTCCTCAATCTCCTCATATCAAATATCCAAACCATGTACCTCGAATCATCGCAAGTCTTTTCGAATCTTCATTTGAAAATCCGGCCAAAACCCTACTTCTTCCAAATCCGGTCAAAATTACACCCCACAATTTCCCTGACTCCCTCATCCTGAATTCCAAGCCAAAGTCTTTCAAATCCAAGCAAAACTCCGTCAATTCCAGATCTAGGGTTCAAAAGTTCGACCTATTTTGGGGTTTCAAGTGCTCGATTAATTTTGAATGCGACATTAATTCAAGGTTAGCCATGTGAAGACCTAAAATCAGTAAGTCCATGTTCTTCTCTGTTTTCAGATTTTTATTGTCGTTTGTTTAGAATCATGTTGTTAGGTTTTCAATTTAGGTCATAATTGTTCTTCCCCCATATAATTAGTGTTTAATTTGCTCGTTGATTTCAGTAGTAAGGTTCCAGTTTAATTGTCATTTTGTATATTTGCTTTCTGTTCAATTAGTCTTCATAGCTGATCACATTTTGGTTCTGCTTGATTAATTAGTTCATTGATGTGTTAATATCCAGATTTATATTTGTCAGTTAGACTAATTAGGTCAATTTTTGTTTAAGTTCTATTTGGTTGATCAATTTGCAGTGATTATTTGCTTAAGGTAGAATTAATCTCCTATTAGTTCAATTTTAGGTTTGGTTTGGTTTTTTTTGATTTTCAGAACTGCGGGTTAGTTAGACAATCATGGTTAGTCAATAAGGTTGGGGTTGAATTAAGGCTAGTGAGAAGGGTAATTCAGGGGAAATGGTAAGGGCAAAGTAGGGAGTTCAAATGGTAAATCCTACAAGTGGAATGAATTAGAACCTACTGGAAGTTTCTAGATGGGGATTTTAAGGTAAATAGCAAAAGATAGGTGTACTAACTTGGGTAACAAGTTAAAAAAATAGAGGACTAATCTGAAAGTAAAGAGGGACTAATAGTGTAAATAGAAAATGGAAGAGCTGCGCTCATTTTGCCTATAAAAGGCAGTAGATACTGCCTTGTTTTAGAAGTTTTGGAAGCTCACAAATTCCCCCCAAAATAGCCCCCTCCAATTTTCAGATCTGTAGTTCGAATTCAAATTGAAAACACCTTAGATCTTAGTTCATCTCAATAGAAAACAAATACAAAAACAGAAAAACCTTCAAAAATCCAAAAAATACTGTTTCATTAGGAATTTTAGGTTAATTTCGACTTTGGTTAGTGATGCTGATCTCTTAGTCCAATACTTGTTTGCTGAAGTTTCTCTGAGAGTACACTGGTTTGATTTCGAGTGTTTTTGGTCAACTCGAACTGGGTTTGGTGAAGCTTTGGGGTCGCTGAAAGTCCTAAAGTGTGCTGGGTTCATTTTTGGGTTTATTTGGAGTTCGTTTGAGTTTGTTCTACTTTGTTTTGGTTTGATGTGTTGATCCTGCGTGATTTTAAAACATTTCTGAGCCCTGAACTCTTCCTGGACTGCCTGTGATCACCTGCTAACTGCTGCTGACTCTCATTTTTCCTGTTCTATTTCAAATCCAGGTACACGTCTCACAGTGCTTCAATGTAGCTATCAAAATTGGAAATGAAATAAAGCATGGCTCGCCTTCCCTGTTTTTGTGATTGGCACTCATGAATGCTGTATAGATAGTTAGGTATATGCTAGCTTATTTGTGTGTTGTTTGATATAGTTTAGTGTTGGTTTGTAATGACATGCATTGTGAACTATAGGACTATTTCGGACTGTATTGGACTGTTAAATCTGAGCTTGAGTTTCTTCATTCTAGATAATAGCCTTAGTGTAGTGTAATTTGAATTCATGTGATGACTGTTCATTAATACTGGAAACTGGCGTCAAAATCCTAATGTATACCATGTCAATGTTAAACTCAGGCCTAATAAATGTTTTAGTAAGGCAGTACTTTATGTTTTGACACCAGTGAGTTGATTTTAAGATCAGAAAATAAACATTTAGATTGGTGAAGTTTATTTGTTAAGTTTGATAGCTCCACCTAGTTAATGATTACTTTGCTCTAATCGTTGCCTCCTGAACTTTGAGGTAATACGTTTAGATATACATAAGCCTGGGCGTGAAAATAGAATCAAACCAATCAGTATCGCCTTATTTGTTCAAATGGAATTGAGGCGTGGTTTGGTTTAGCAATCAGGGCTCGACAGCCCATTCCCAGACAATTTGGGCTTCCGTACCCTAACGAGCGGCCCAGGTCCTGTCCTGACTTATGTGCTCATTTAGACCTGGGCCCAGGTTTATGACTGGTCCACTTTTGCATAGGGCCTGGGTTGTGATTTCCTCATGGGCTGTTTTCAAGGCCCAAATGGCTGAGGATCTGAATTTATTAAGTTCATGGACCCAATTGTAGTAATTCTTAAACACTGTTAATTAAGTAGGACTATTTCTTTTATTATTAGAGACAAATAAAAATAGAGAACCATAGTTGATTTTAGGTTTGCCTTTTAAATAATAAATGAGATGAGCCTCGCCAAACAAAAATACATAAATTGCGGGGCCCTCAATAAATGTTTGTGTTAAAATACTTAGATTTCGGGACGGGCCGTTTAGCGAATTTCACGGCCTTCCCCAAAGATAATAACGCGTTAGTCTCCTCAGGCGCGTATTTTAATATTACATTCCTAAATACGGGTGCACATTTATGTGACCCAAATCCAAATCTCAACGAAGCCGAAATGTGTCAGAAATCGCGGGTGCATTTATGTGACGCGGTTCGAGACATGTTTTCACGACGTTGCAATTCTCTTAAAATAACAATGATAAAAGCGGTTCAAAGTGAAATGCACATAGATTAAAACATGTATTAAAATCAAATAAATAAGCCAAATATGACAGTTGAGCGACCGTTCTAGAACCACGGAACCCGGGAATGCCTAACACCTTCTCCCGGGTTAACAGAATTCCTTACTCGGATTTCTGGATCGCGGACTGTTAAAACAGAGTCGTTCTTTTCCTCGATTCGGGATGCAATCGGTGACTTAGGACACCATAATTCTCCCACGTGGTGACTCTAAATCTTAATAAACAAATCCCGTTCCGATTGTCCTTTAAGTGGAAAAACTCCTTTACACCCTGCGTGTAGTGAAAAAGAAGGTGTGATAGTCATTACCTGTTTTCTTACTCATTCCGTGCTTCCGAGGCCTTGAAAACCTCATTTAGGATTGCCTCGATTTGCGTGCGCAATCCGGGCGCGTAGTCGGAAAGCTTAAATAGGAATTCTGTGAGAAAAATGCTAAATATTGATATTAATTTGAAAAAAATTTGACTTCGGTCAACATTTTGGGTAAACGGATCCGGACCCGTGATTTGACGGTCTCGGAGGGTCCGTAGGAAAATATGGGACTTGGGCGTATGCCCGGAATCAAATTCCGAGGTCCATGCCCGAGAAATGAATTTTTGTGTGAAATTGTTTTCTGGATATAATTATGGAAATTGGAAGTGAAATTTGCTTAAAAGACTATGGTATCGGGCCCGTATTTTGGTTCCGGCGCCCGGTACAAGTCTTATATGTGGTTTAAGAACTTTCTGTAAAGTTTGGTTGAAAACGGATGTCGTTTGACGTGTTTCGGACTTAAGATGGAAATTTGATGTTTTGAGAAAACTTGGAGGAAATTATGAATTTTGAGGTTTAATTCGATGTATATGATGTTATTTTGGCGATTTGATCGCGCGGATAACTCCGTAGGATGTTTTTGAGGTTGTGTGCATATTTGGTTTGGAGCCCCAAGGGCTCGGGTGAGTTTTGGATAAGTGTCAGAGTGCATTTTTAACTTAGGAAAAAAATCTGGTATTTTGCTTCTGTGATCTTCGCATTTGCGAAGATGAGTCTCGTAATTGCGAGCTCGCAAATGCGAGCTTTTAGTCGCAAATGCGACGCCTTGCTCTGGGCATGGGATCGCAAATGCGATCCATTTGCTCGCAAATGCGAGGGGAGGCCGATCGCAAATGCGATCTTGTGTTCGCAAATGCGAAAACTGGCAATCTAGTAAGGGTTTACAAATGCGAACCCAGCTTCGCATTTCCCACAAATGGTCGGGGTTCGCAATTGCGAACCCCAGTTCGCAATTCCCATATCTGCAGCCCAGCAATTTTTATACTTAGTCGTTTTTGAGTCATTTTTCACCCCTTTTTCAAAACAACTCCTTTGGGCGATTTTTCAAGAACAAGTTTCATTCCAAATCAATTGTAAGTCAATTTTTACTCAATTCTTTCAATCATTAACATCATTTAACATGTTTTCCCCTTAAAATCAATGATTTTCATGGGTGAAATTAGGGGTTTTGGGTAGAACCTAGGTTTTCTAAAAATTGGGGTTTGGACCTCAATTTGAGGTCCGATTTCAAAACAAATTACATATTTGAGTTCGTCGGGGAATGGGTAACCGGGTTTTGGTTCGAACTTCGGGTTTTGACCACGTGGGCAATTTTGGAATTTTTGGGAAAAACTTGGGAAATTCATTTTTATGCATTCAAATTGATTCATTTAGTGTTCATTAAAGTAATTGAGCAATTTGTGACTAGATTCGAGCGGATTGGAGGTGGAATCACGGGGTAAAGCCATAGTTGAGGCTTGAGTTGAGTTCAAGGCATCGAGGTAAGTGTTTGGTTTAACCCTAGCTTAAGGGAATAGGAGTTGAGTCTTGTTTGCTACTTGCTAATTGATCGAGTACGATGTATAGGCATGGTGACGAGTTTCTATATATAGGTGTCTAGCATGACCATGAGTCCTTATAATGCGATTATCATGACTTGGTTGTAATTTCCGTGCTTATTTGAGGATTTCTATATGTTGTAAAGGACATCTATCATTTGATTTCGAGGAGCATTGGCTCGAACGATAAAGTGAATTATAAAGTAAGAAATGAAAGAAAGAGGAAGAGTTATTGGTTATTCCCTTGCCGGGGCGTTTTGTTGATTTTGTTGGTTTTTCTCCCTTACCGGGGTATTGAGATTATTGATATTGTTCCCTTGCCTGGATTTAATTGTTTAACTGTATTTCCTTGCCGGGATTTCCTTCAATACTTGTTTACTTCCTTGCCCCTTAATTGTGACTGTTGTTTGGGTGAGGTAGAGTGATAGATATGATAAATGATATGGATCGGGTTGCACGCCGCAACAATGATAAATGATATGGATCGGGTTGCACGCCGCAACAATGATAAGTGATATGGATCGGGTTGCACGCCGCAACAATGATAAATGATATGGATCGGGTTGCACGCCGCAACAATGATAAATGATATGGATCGGGTTGCACGCCGCAGCAATGATAAATGATATGGATTGGGTTGCACGCCGCAACAATGATATTTATGGATCGGGTTGCACGCCGCATCAGTGATAGAATATATTTGGGATCGGGTTGCGCGCCGCAACGATTATTGATACAAAGTGTTTATTTTGGGTATTAGTTTCTTGTCCGCTGTACATTCTGAGCTGCCCTTAGATTGTTATTCTGGATTTACTGTTAATATTGTTATCTTCCCGCAGCATGCTTTCCCCCTCCCATATTGCTTACTTGACTTGTATTTTCGATTCCGCTATATATATATATATATATATATAAAACAGGTTTATATGGTAGTCCAGTCTAGCCTCATCACTACTTCGCCGGGGTTAGGCTAGACACTTACCAGCACATGGGGTCGGTTGTGCTGATGCTACACTCTGTGCTATTTGCACAGGTCCAGGTTTCGAGCAGCAGCAGCATTAGCACGGGAGCAGGCCTTTAGTCCATCGAGACGCCGAGGTAGCCTTGCAGGCGTCTGCATGCCCGACGTCTCCTCTATCCTTACATTAGACTATCATCTCATATATTCGAGATAAACAGATTTATGTTTCTTTCAGACTTTGTATTTAGTACTCTTTAGATGTTCGTGAGTATGTGACTCCAGTTCTTGGGTAGAGATACATGTTGGGATTCCGTGTTTTATTCAGCTATCTAAATTTGAGACTTTCGCTTATGATCTTAATTCGGTTGCTTTTATTCTAACGCTGTCAATTATCAAAAAGGAACAGGTGTTTAAATGAAAATTAGTTAAGCCTTGCTTGCCTAGCTTCTATTAGTAGGCGCCATCACGACCCCCCCGAGGGTGGGAAATCCGGGTCGTGACAAGTTGGTATTAGAGCTCTAGGTTACATAGTCTCACAACTCACGGACAAGCTTAGTAGAGTCTGAGGGATCGGTACGGAGACGTCTGTATTTATCCCCCAGAGGCTACCGAGTTAGGAAAAGTTTCACATTTGTTCTTCCTTGTCGTGCGGTTTGGTTTCTCAATGCTAATTGAATTTCTACTCTGTTCTTTCGCAGATGGCGAGAGCACGTGCTTCCTCATCTTTCGATCAGCAGTCCGAGCCCCAGACAGCTCCCGCTAGGGGCAGAGGACGAGGCCGTGCTAGAGGCCGAGGTAGGGGCAGAGCTTAGCCCCGAGCAGCAGCACCAGCCGCGGAGCCTCAGGTTGACTTTGAGGAGGAGGTTCCGGCCCCAGCCGCAGCAGTTCCGGTAGGCCCAGCTCAGGTCCCAGAGGGGTTTATTGCTACCCCAGTTCTTCAGGACGCTTTGGTCCGGTTGGTGGGCCTCATGGAGAGTGTCACCCGAGCAGGATTGCTTTCTGTAGCACCAGCAACTTCTTAGGCTGGAGGAGGAGCCCAGACTCCTGCTACACGTACTCCGGAGCAGGTAGCTCCCCAGGGTCAGATTCTAGTGGTTCAGCCAGCTATGGCAGTTCAGCCGGGAGTAGTTGCTCAGAACGGCGATGGAGCGGCTATGTCCGCAGATGCTTTGTGGAGGCTGGATAGGTTCACCAAGCTCTTCACTACTACATCCAGCGGTGCTTCTTCTGAGGACCCCCAGGATTTCTTATATAGCTGCCACGAGGTTATTCGGAACATGGGCATTGTTGAGTCCAATGGAGTTGATTTTGCTGCATTTCGCCTATCTGGATCCGCCAAGACTTGGTGGAGGGATTTTTGTTTAGCTAGACTAGCAGGGTCGCCTTCTTTGACTTGGGATCAGTTTTCAGAGTTGTTCCTGGAGAAGTTTCTCCCCGTTACTCGGAGGGATGCTTATCGGAGGCAGTTTGAGTGCCTCCAGCAGGGTTCTATGACGGTCACTCAGTATGAGACCAGGTTCATTGATCTAGCTCGCCACGCTCTTGTCATACTTCCCACTGAGATAGAGAGAGGGTGAGGAGATTTATTGATGATTTGACTCAGCCGATTCGTCTCCAGATGGCTAGGGAGACCGGTAGTGAGATCAGCTTTCAGGAGGCGGCCAATGTGGCCCGCAGAGTTGAGATGGTTTTGTCACAGAGAGGTAGTCACGGGGGAGACAAGAGAGCCCGTCATTCCGGCAGATTTAGTGGTACCTCGTCTGGAGGTAGAGATTCATATGGTAGAGGCCATCCTCCTAGGCCCTTTCAGTCAGCTCTCCAGGTTTCTCACGGTGCATCAGGTGGCCGTGGTTCTCAGGCATACTATTCTAATCAGCAGTCATTCAGTGCACCGCCAGCTCCTATCAGTGCACCACCGCTTTAGAGTTTCCAGGGTCGTCAGCCTTAGCAGCCGAGGGCTTGTTTTACTTGTGGCGACATGAGGCATATTGCTAGGTATTACCCTCGAGCTTCGAGCAGTTCTCAGCAGCAGGGTCCCCGTCCTATGATTCAGGCACCAGATGTTCCACAGGCCGCCCAGCCAGCTAGAGGCGGGGGGAGAGGGACTAGAGGTGGACGTAGAGGTCATAGAGGTGGAGCCCAGGCCGCCAGAGGTGGAGGCCAGCCAGCAGCCAGGCCAGAGGCATGAGGCTTCAGATGCGGTCATTCACAGGTACGGTACGGTTCTGGTTTGTGATAGAGATGCTTCAGTGTTGTTTGATCCGGGGTCTTACGTATTCGTATGTGTCATCCTATTTTGCCCCGTATTTGATCATGCCTAGTGATGCATTGGGTATTCCTGTTTATGTGTCTACGCCGGTGGGTGATTCCATCGTGGTCGATCGAATCCATCGCTCTTCTGTTGAGGTGATTGGGGGTCTAGAGAATCGTGTAGATCTGTTGCTTTTAGATATGGTCGACTTTGATATCATATTGGGGATGGACTAGTTATCACCCTATCACACTATCTTGGACTGCCATGCCAAGACCGTGACCTTAGCTTTACCGGGTATGCCTCGTTTAGAGTGGAGAGGGACTCCAGGTCATTCTACCCGCAGTGTCATATCGTATGTGAAGGCTCGGCGTATGGTCGAGAAGGGGTGTTTGGCTTATTTAGCTTATGTTCGGGATTCCAGTGCTGAGGTTCCCTCTATCGATTCTGTGCCCGTTGTTCGTGATTTTCCTGATGTTTTTCCTTCAGACCTGCCGGGTATGCCACCCGACAGGGATATTGATTTCTGCATCGATCTAGCTCTGGGCACTCAGCTCATTTCTATTCCGCCATATCGTATGGTCCTGCCGGAGTTGAAAGAGTTGAAAGAACAATTGCAGGATTTGCTTGAGAAGGGTTTCATTAGACCCAGTGTCTCACCTTGGGGTGCGACGGTATTATTTGTTAAGAAGAAGATGGGTCAATGAGAATATGTATTGATTACCGGCAATTGAACAAGGTAACGATCAAGAATAAGTATCCACTACCGAGGATTGATGATTTGTTCGACCAGCTTCAGGGTGCCATGGTATTTTCCAAGATTGACTTGCGATCTGGCTACCATCAGTTGAGGATTAGGGCATCCGATGTCCCTAAGACAGCTTTCCGCACTCGGTATGGGCATTATGAGTTCTTGGTTATGTCATTTGGGTTGAAAAATGCCCCAGCAGCTTTCATGGACTTGATGAACCGAGTGTTCAGGCCTTATTTGGATTCATTCGTGATAGTGTTTATTGATGATATATTGATATATTCCTGCAGTCAGGAGGAGCACGAGCAGCACCTTAGAGTGGTTCTTCAGACTCTGAGGGATAGTCAGTTATATGCCAAGTTCTCCAAATGTGAGTTCTGGCTGAGTTCAGTTGCATTTCTGGGTCATGTTGTATTAGCTGAGGGTATTCAGGTGGACCCAAAGAAGATAGAGGCAGTCAAGAACTGGCGTAGACCAGCATCAGCTACAGAGATTCGGAGTTTCTTGGGGTTGGCAAGCTACTACAGACGGTTCGTAGAGGGATTTTCATCTATTGCAGCCCCGATGACCAGATTGACCCAGAAGGGTGCCCAGTTCAGATGGTCGGATGAGTGTGAGGCGAGCTTTCAGAAGCTCAAGACAGCTCTGACTACGGCACCGGTGTTGGTTTTGCCCACAGGTTCAAGGCCCTATACAGTTTATTGTGATGCTTCCCGTATTGGGCTTGGTGCAGTGTTGATGTAGGATGGCAAGGTCATTGCCTATGCTTCGAGGCAGTTGAAGATTCATGAGAAGAATTATCTAGTGCATGATTTAGAGTTGGAAGCCATAGTTCACGCCTTGAAGATTTGGAGGCATTATTTGTATGGTGTGGCGTGTGAGGTGTTCACTGATCACAAGAGTCTTCAGTACTTGTTCAAGCAAAAGGAGTTGAATTTGAGGCAGAGGAGATGGTTGGAATTGTTGAAGGATTATGATGTCACCATTTTATATCATCCGGGGAAGGCCAATATGGTGGCCGATGCTTTGAGTAGGAAGCCAGCCAGTATGGGCAGTCTTGCTTATATTCCGGTCAGTCAGAGGCCGCTTGCTTTGGATGTTCAAGATTTGGCCAATCGATTTGTGAGGCTGGATATTTCTGAGCCTAGCCGAGTATTAGCTTGCACGATCCCTCGTTCTTCATTATTGGAGCGTATTCGTGATCGGCAGTTTGATGATCCCCATTTGTGCGTCCTTAGAGACACAGTGCAGCGAGGAGGTGCCAAGCAGGTTACCTTAGATGCGGATGGAGTTTTGAGATTGCAGGGGCGAGTTTGTGTGCCTAATGTGGATGGGCTTCGAGAGTTGATTTTAGAGGAGACCCATAGCCCCAGGTACTCTATTCATCCGGGCGCCGCGAAGATGTATCAGGATTTGCGGCAGCATTATTGGTGGTGTAGAATGAAGAAGGATATCGTAGCATATGTGGCTCGTTGTTTGAATTGTCAGCAGGTTAAGTACGAGCATCAGAGGCCTGGTGGTGTATTCCAGAGGATTGAGCTTCCCGAGTGGAAGTGGGAGCGGATTACTATGGATTTTGTTACTGGACTTCCGTTGACCCGGAAGAAGTTCGATGCAGTTTGGGTCATTGTTGATAGGCTGACCAAGTCAGCGCATTTCATTCCTGTGGCAGTCTCCTATTCATCCGAGAGGTTAGCTGAGATCTATATCCGGGAGATTGTTCGCCTTCATGGTGTGCCGGTATCTATCATTTCGGACCGGGGTACGCAGTTTACCTCGCGCTTCTGGGGAGCAGTCCAGCAAGAGTTAGGCACACGGGTTGAGTTGAGCACAGCATTTCATCCCCAGACGGACGGCCAGTCCGAGCGGACTATTCAGATTTTGGAGGATATGCTTCGAGCTTGTGTTATTGACTTTGGAGGTTTGTGGGATCAGTTCTTGCCTTTAGCGGAGTTTGCCTACAACAACAGCTACCAGTCGAGCATCCAGATGGCTCCTTATGAGGCTTTATACGGTAGGCGGTGTCGGTCTTCGGGTGGATGGTTTGAGCCGGGAGAGGCTCGGTTGATGGGTACATATTTGGTTCAGGAGGCCTTGGACAAGGTCAAGATCATCCAGGATAGGCTTCGTTCAGCTCAGTCTAGGCAAAAGAGCTATGTAGATCGTAAGGTTCGAGATTTAGCTTTCATGGTTGGTGAGCGGGTATTGCTCCGAGTGTCGCCTATGAAGGGCGTGATGAGATTTGGGAAGAAGGGCAAGCTTAGCCCTAGGTTCATTGGTCCGTTTGAGTTTCTTGATCGAGTGGGAGAGGTGGCTTACAGACTCGCATTGCTGCCTAGCTTATCAGCCGTGCACCCAGTTTTCCATGTATCCATGCTTCGGAGGTATCGCGGCGATCCAGCCCACGTGTTAGATTTCAGCACTGTCCAGCTGGACAAGGACTTATCTTATGAGGAGGAGCCGGTAGCTATTCTAGACCGACAAGTTCGTCAGTTGAGATCCAAGAATTTTCCCTCTGTTCGTGTTCAGTGGAGAGGTCAGCCCCCTGAGGCATCGACCTGGGAGTCCGAGTCCGATATGCGGAGCCGTTATCCTCATCTTTTCCCCGACTCAGGTACTTCTTTCTTTTGTCCGTTCGAGGACAAACAGTTATTTTAGAGGTGGAGAATGTGACGACCCAAAGGGTCATGACCTATTTTCTTACTCATTTCGTGCTTTCGAGGCCTTAAAAATCTCATTTAGGGTTGCCTCGATTTGCGTGCGCAGCCCGGGCGCGTAGCCGGAAAGCTTAAATATGAATTCTGTGAGAAAAATGCTAAATTTTGATATTAATTTGAAAAAAATTTGACTTCGGTCAACATTTTGGGTAAACGGACCTGGGCCCGTGATTTGACGGTCCCGGAGGGTCCGTAGAAAAATATGGGACTTGGGCGTATGCCTGGAATCAAATTCCGAGGTCCCAGGCCCGAGAAATGAATTTTTGTGTGAAATTGTTTTCAGGAAATAATTATGGAAATTGGAAATGAAATTTGCTTAAAAGACTATGGTATCGGGCCCGTATTTTGGTTCCGGCGCCCGGTACAAGTCTTATATGTGGTTTAAGCACTTTATGTAAAGTTTGGTTGAAAACGGACGTCGTTTGACGTGTTTCGGACTTAAAATGGAAATTTGATGTTTTGAGAAAACTTGGAGGAAATTATGAATTTTGAGGTTTGATTCGATGTATATGACGTTATTTTGGCGATTTGATCGCGCGGATAAGTCCGTAGGATGTTTTTGAGGTTGTGTGTATATTTGGTTTGGAGCGCCGAGGACTCGGGTGAGTTTTGGATAGGCGTCGGAGTGCATTTTTAACTTAGGAAAAAAATCTGGTATTTTGCTTCTGTGATCTTCGCATTTGCGAAGATGAGTCCCGCAATTGCGAGCTCGCAAATGCGAGCTTTTAGTCGCAAATGCGACGCCTTGGGTCTGGGCATGGGATCGCAAATGCGATCCATTTGCTCGCTAATGGGAGGGGAGGCCGATCGCAAATGCGATCTTGTGTTCGCAAATGCGAAAACTGGCAATCTAGTAAGGGTTCGCAAATGCGAACCCAGCTTCACATTTCCCACAAATGGTCGGGGTTCGCAATTGCGAACCCCAGTTCGCAATTTCCATATCTGCAGCCCAGCAATTTTTATACTTAGTTGTTTTTGAGTCATTTTTCACCCCATTTTCAAAACGCAACTCCTTTGGGCGATTTTTCAAGAACAAGTTTCATTCCAAATCAATTGTAAGTCGATTTTTACTCAATTCTTTCAATCATTAACATCATTTAACATGTTTTCCCCTTAAAATCAATGATTTTCATGGGTGAAATTGGGGGTTTTGGGTAGAACCTAGGTTTTCTAAAAATTGGGGATTTGGACCTCAATTTGAGGCCCGATTTCAAAACGAATTACATATTTGAGTTCGTGGGGGAATGGGTAACCGGGTTTTGGTTCGAACTTCGGGTTTTGACCACGTGGGCCCCGGGGGCAATTTTTGGAATTTTTGGAAAAAACTTGGGAAATTCATTTTTATGCATTCAAATTGATTCATTTAGTGTTCATTAAAGTAATTGAGCAATTTGTGACTAGATTCGAGCGGATTGGAGGTGGAATCATGGGGTAAAGCCATAATTGAGGCTTGAGTTGAGTTCAAGGCATCGAGGTAAGTGTTTGGTTTTACCCTAGCTTGAGGAAATAGGAGTTGAGTCTTGTTTGCTACTTGCTAATTGATCGAGTACGATGTATAGGCATGGTGACGAGTTTCTATACATTGGTGTCTAGCATGACCGTGAGTCCTTATAATGCGATTATCATGACTTGGTTGTAATTTCCGTGCTTATTTGAGGATTTCTATATGTTGTAAAGGACATGTGAAAGACAATATGATCATTTGATTTCGAGGAGAATTGGCTCGAACAATAAAGTGAATTATAAAGTAAGAAATGAAAGAAAGAGGAAGAGTTATTGGTTATTCCCTTGCTGGGGCGTTTTGTTGATTTTGTTGGTTTTTCTCCCTTGCCGGGGTATCGAGATTATTGATATTGTTCCCTTGCCGGGATTTAATTGTTTAACTGTATTCCCTTGCCGGGATTTCCTTCAATACTTGTTTACTTCCTTGCCCCTTAATTGTGACTGTTGTTTGGGTGAGGTAGAGTGATAGATATGATAAATGATATGGATCGGGTTGCACGCCGCAACAATGATAAATGATATGGATCAGGTTGTACGCCGCAACAATGATAAGTGATATGGATCGGGTTGCACGCCGCAACAATGATAAATGATATGGATCGGGTTGCACGCCGCAACAATGATATTTATGGATCGGGTTGCACGTCGCATCAGTGATAGAATATATTTGGGATCGGGTTGCGCGCCGCAACGATTATTGATACAAAGTGTTTATTTTGGGTATTAGTTTCTTGTCCGCTGTACATTCTGAGCTGCCCTTAGATTGTTATTCTGAACTTACTATTAATATTGTTATCTCCCCGCAGCATGCTTTCCCCCTCCCATATTGCTTACTTGTCTTGTATTTTCGATTTCGCTGTGTGTATATATATATATATATATATATATATATATATATATATATATACTTCGATTCAATTTTTACTGTAGAACCACGTAATTAAGCCAAGAATTGGAGATACGACTAAGGTTCTAGNGCTGCCCTTAGATTGTTATTCTGGATTTATTGTTAATATTGTTATCTTCCCGCAGCATGCTTTCCCCCTCCCATATTGCTTACTTGTCTTGTATTTTCGATTCCGCTGTATATATATATGTGTGTGTATATATATATATATATATATATATATATATATATATATATATATATATATATATATATATAATTGAACAGGTTTATATGGTAGTCTAGTCTAGCCTCATCACTACTTCGCCGGGGTTAGGCTAGACACTTACCAGCACATGGGGTCGGTTGTGCTGATGCTACACTCTGTGCTATTTGCACAGGTCCA
>NC_031996.1:39254620-39263476 GCF_001879085.1 Nicotiana attenuata
GAGGGTGGGAAATCCGGGTCGTGACACCTCCACAAGGCATTATCAACAATGTAAAACCTCTATAAGGCAACGCCAAAACTGTAAGACCTCAAGTAAGGCATGTTAAAATTTGTAAGACCTTACAAAAGGCATAATCCCGATCTTAAAGTTAAGGCTATATATCCGAACTTGTAAGACCCCTAAAAAGGCATACCCTCGATATAGACGCCGAACCTACTTCACTCGGGGACTAAAAGGCTCCAGCCAAATACAATGACTACGGTCACAATGCTGTACCAGCCAAACTAATGCGACTCGGGGACGCCCGACCGTCGCTATAAAATCACAGGCCTTCAATTACTTCGAAAAAACTTCAAAAAGAACCGGTTAATCAGGCTACCCTCGACTTAAGCAAAAGAGCTTCAATCATATCAGCTCCAAACTACAGGCTTCGAAACCATTCAGCCATCGAGCGAAACCTCCCGAGGTGCTCATCTATCACCGCATAACAGCTCGCAATTGAGGTTCTTATCGAACCGTCGAAGAGTCGGGCGAACATAAAATATTCAAAAGTCTTTAACGAGGGAAAAATAAATCCTATATTAGAGGTCGTACTGACCTAATGTGTAAGATCCACTGCCGCCAACCCACAACAAAGGTCGTACCGACCTAATGCGTAAGAGCCACTCCCGCCAGCCCATAATAAAGGTCGTACCGACCCAACACATAAGAGCCTAAGGGCCAGCTTAAAATTCAAAAACTTAAGGGTCAAATGAGCTCGAGTCGAAGTTTGACTCGAAGACTGAGCCCGAAATAGTTAAAAATGCCTAAGGGACAATGCATTAGAGCCACTGTCACCAGCTTAAAACTAAAGGTCGTATCGACCTAAACGCGTAAGAGCCTAATGGCCAGCTTGAAATTCAAAAAATCAAGGTTCGATGAGCTCGAGTCGCATTCTGAACCGAAGACTGAGCCCGAAACAGTTAAAAAATGCCTAAGGGCCAATGCGTAAGAGCCACTGTCGCCAGCTTAAACTAAAGGTCGTACCGACCCAACTCGTAAGAGCCTAAGGGCCAGCTTGAAATTATAAAAACTCAAAGATCGATGAGCTCGAGTCCCAGTCTGACTCGAAGACTGAGCCCGAAACAGTTAAAAAATGCCTAAGGGCCAATGCATAAGAGCCACTGTCGCCAGCTTAAAACTAAATGTGGTACCGACCCAACGTATGAGAACCTAAGAGCCAGCTTGAAATTCAAAAAAGGTCAATAAACTCAAATCGAAACGTGACTCGGAGGCTAAGCCCCAAGCAATCAACATTCGGCCATTACAAACCGCTCAACGGTGGCAGGAACCTACGGGTTTAAATTTGAGGTCCAAAATTTTGGATCAATCGTCAAACAAGCATCATAGTCCATTCCTAAAAAAGCAAAGGAAAAATGAAAAACAATGAAAAACGAAGAATCTTTACATAGATATTGAAAGGTTCACAAAGGTACATTTACAAAGCCTATGCCTGAAGCCCTTACAAGGGCTAAAAAGCAAATAAAAGCCTAATCTACCACCGGGGCTACGCTCTTGATGGCTCCCTCAGAAATTGTGCTTTCAATAGCACCGGTCGTAACCCCCGGGTTTTCGACGGCCTCTCTCCCTTCGGGGATCTCGCCTCCATATCCATCATCTCCCGAGTCATTGCTCGACTCGCCTTCAGAGGAAAGAAGGGCCGCAGCCTCCTCTTCTAGGATCTTCACCCGCTCGATCTCGGCGGACAAATCGATGTCCCCCGCATATATATCCTCGAGGGCCCGTCTCCGAGATTCTAAACGGGCATGCTTCATAGATCGGGTCAGTCGCAACTCAGCCTCCTCGGACACTTTCCTTGCTGAGCATTTGCGGTAGCGGCATCATCTTTGTACGAGGATACGAGCTCCTCGGCTTCAGCCCTAACCATGGATAAAGCACCAACCAACTCAGTATGAAGATCCCTGTACTTGTTACTCTCTGACCTTGCATCATCAAGTTGATGCCTGACTGAGGCCACCTCCCCCTGAAGGATATCTCTCGTAGAGACCATCTCACCCACGTGCCGTTTGAGTTCGAGAATCTCGGAGTCCCAGGCACGGAGTTCCTCCTTCATTAGGACATCTTTCTTCTCAAGCTGCAGATATTGACCCAAAAGTGTCAAAGCACTGAAGTCGGGTAAACATGTAGACAAAAAACAAGCTAAAACTATATAACCTGCTCAGTGAGATGAATGTTGTCTCGGGACGCCACCTCCAAACGATCCCGAAGGCCACGGAGTTCCTCCTCCCTCTTAGTAGAAAGACCTATGAGCTCTTCAGCCTCCAAGGTGAGCTTCTTATGCTCACCCTCGTAATGAGTCAGCTTGGTTTGAAACCTGGCGAAGGTCTGATTGTAAAGCACCTTGGCCTGAAACCATGAAGGAAATGAGGTTAGCAAGACAAAAATCAGGGAACCAAGCAGAATTTCACGAAAAGATTACCTGCTCACAAAGCCTGTCGATCTCATTAAAAATAAGCGGGACGTCAAGCTCAGGCTTTTCCTCAAGCACAATGAAAAGCTTTTTATGCACATTCTTATCTCTGACGGGCGCCCTCGCATCGGAAGACCCTTTTATTTTGGGCATCCTGCATCTCCCTCGAAGGAAAAGCCATTTTCGAAGGAGAATCGCTCACTTTAATGATTATGGCTGAACCAATCGGGGCCGTCTCTTGTTTCAGGAGAGCCTCAAAACCAAGCTCCCTCGGACCCCCTAATGAATGCGCCTCAGCTCGAGGAGAGTTTTTGCCAACAAGAAACTCAGGGATATCACCCGACGCACCCTCGAAGACCTCTTCAATCCGAGGAAGGACAACAACGGAATCAAGTTCCGATCTAGAAGCCATCGACTTTGTAGTATGTGGGACGGTCAGGCTTTCTCCCCCCGCGGGTGCTTTCGAAGAATCACTTTTCTTCTCGTTTTTAGCTCGGGAACTCCCCGGAATTCCCGAGATTAAGGTTGTTGAGTCAGCCTTAGGTTCTTCCACTTTGGCTTTCATGGGTTTCGGAGAATGAGTCGGCGACCTCCTCCGCCTTTTCCTCTCTTTGTCGGGTTTTGGGATATCCGCTTCACCAAGCAGTGCTTCCCTTATCAAGGTAACCTCTCCTAGACCTGTACAAATGCAAAATATAAGCGTAAGGAATGAGGACGCTATCAGTAATAGCTCTTTTGTGGGATGCAATTACAGCAGAGTTAGAGGCTCGCCATGGTCCTTGGCTTCCCATAGAGCCTGAGATAGATCGCGCCACGAGCGCTCGGCGTATGGGAAAATCGAATCCAACTGGTTGACCCAGCCCGAGAGGTCCTTAACCACACCAGGATACACTGCGACGGCTGCATCAGCGGAGGAAGTCAGTTCGTAGGGAAATGTATTCAGAAAGAAACAAGGGAACATTTAATTAATATATCTACTTATGTTTCATGTTCCACCTTTCAGGGAACGACATCCTCTCCAGTGGAATGGGGTCCGAAGTCCTAACTCAGATAAAATGGCTCATCCACCCTCCGTTCCTAACCTCGTCAATACAAACAAAAAGGGCCCTCGAGGCCCAACAGTGGAGCTTAATCAGGCCCCTGTGGAAGAGTCGGGGACTATACATTCTGACCAGGTGGTCGAGGGTGAAGGCCATCCCCTTAATCATGTTCACATAATATTTGGTCATGTAAACAATGCGCCAAAACGAAGGATGAATTTGGCCGAGGGTTACTTGATATCGTGTGCAGAAGTCGAGGATCACGGGGTATATTGAAGGCGAGGATGCTTCCACCGGGCCAAGGGTGAATGGATAAGTATACACACTGAAAAAGTCAGCCTTGTATGTCGTTATATCCTCCCCCCGAGAAGGAATCCACAAGCACCGCGTCCCCCTAGCGACAGTCGGTCTTCACCCTTTTGATGTCTGCTGTAAAACTAATATATTGGGACACAGGATCGCATCGTCCCGGCCGTGAGGAGGCATTGTTGCCTTACCCTTAGACGAGCGCGATGAGGAAGAAGGCATATCTTCTTGACGAACAGGGCTGGAAGTTTTCGCCATTATTGTTAGAAGGTCTTAAAGGGGAAAAAAAATTTGCGCTTCAGGGAAGAACACAAGAGAGAGGTAAGAAAAACTCTTTTGAGGGATTGATGGTGCAGTGGAAAATAAGGAGCGAAAGAAGAAGTATTTATAGAGGTCTAACGCGCACGTTGGAGCGGACCAGAGGAAAGCCAACCGCTGTAATTAATTCAAAGGCTTTTAAGGGCTGTGTGGACGCGACCTTTGGACACCTTATTTTGTCATATCAATCGCTTGATAGGGTGTGACTACCGTCGTAATAAAGGCACCAAAGGGGTAAGAGTTCGAGATTGTTTCTTATCGTCTCACTCTAAAGAAACGCGGGGACTATCAGTATACGGGTAAAATCGGGGAGCCCGATCTTACGATCATTATGTCTTTCCGTAGCTTCACCTCGAAGGCTCGGGGGCACAGCTCGAGGTTTCAAGTTCGATGTTTCTTTATGTCCGACTTCTGGGCACCATATATCGACGGTTATCATGGAAAAACGGGAAGCTCCATAGGCACGTGGTCAAAGCTGACAACATCTACACGAATAGTACCAGTCTGTACCAGACTGTTGAGTAGCTGTACCAGCTACATTTCTTTGTAATAAATGCACATGTGCTATGTTGAGATTCCCCCTCCTATATAAAGGGGATCCTTGTTATTTTTTTAGGAAAGGGATACAGTACGCAACATTGAATACAAGAACATTCTATGCTCTCTAACTTAAACACATTCTCCCGTGATTCTATTATTTACCTTTATTGCTTACATTTATTGTATTCTATTAATTGTTCTTCATTTATTGCTCATTATTGATCATAAAGAGCCTTCATCAAAGTTGTTAGTCCGTCATCAGCTATCCATAACTTAGTATCGAGCTCAACCTCGAGGCCCCGTATAACCAGGCTCGAGGCCCCGATTCTCAGCCGCTCGGTTTGCTTAAACACACTATTTTCAAGTTCTTATCTTATTTTCTAGTCTCACACTTAGCATCTGTTGCCTAACAACTAGCATAAAAATAGATCACGTATTTTTAGAGCCACAAAATCAAATCTAATTGTAATTACCATTTTCAAGGTAAACATTATGTCCATATTCTTCCTATGTTACTATTTTCGTGTATATTCTGGTAATATTTGCTTTCCCTAAAAAATTAGGGTTTACCTATTTTTTCCTAAATCCGATTTTATTGATTCTGCATGTTATTGCTTCCTTATTTATGGTTTATTTTATAGTGTTTCCTTGTTTTCTTGTTTAATTTTTACAACTATATAAACCCCTCCTCATTCCCCTTTAAGACAGACTTTTATCGCTATAATCTCACTAAAATTTAAAGCTCTATTATGTTATTCCTTCATTATCTCGTTCTATACTTTGGTTCTTGGCCGGCTGAAAGCCAAGGCCACCGAAATTCTGGGTTGTTGTTCTTCGTTGATATTCAGAATACTATGGACTTCTGTTCTTTCTTATTTTTCACTTAACTGGTGAGTTACTGGACTTCGTAGCTGTTGATACCAAATTTTTTCCTAAGTATTTTTATGTACTCAAAATATCCTCAAAATAGCATATACATGCATATATAAGCATTCCCAAGAGTTTTGGTATTTTTCCTTATTTTAAATCAATTTATTATCTATTTTAACAGTACAAAGTCCAATAATTATTCTCAAAATTATCATTTTTTTGTGAATAACTTATTTTATTCTCATATTTACACCAAAAATATAATTAAGGTAATTTTTTGTATATTTTTACAAATTTGTTTGGTATTTTAAAGCTAATTGCATATAAAGACAATTATAGCCTATTTTACGATTAATAGTGTTTTATAATTGTAAAATTAGTTATAATACTTTTAAATTAATACATATGTATTATTAATTGGTTCATCATCTTCAATTTTCTTTTAAAATCATTTTCACTATTTTTATAAAATAACAGGGGAAAACTGGCTATTTCAATTTCGGCCACATTTCATTTCAATTATAGCCTCAATTTCATTTTAATCTTAAACCCAATTGGCCCCAATCCTAATGCCCAATTGGGCCAGCCCAATTCCAATTTAACCCAACCCCTGACCCATTAAACTAAACCCGCCCGGGATCCCTTTAAATCCAGGTCGTTGATCCTTTTGATCAACGGCCACAAATAACCCTTTCCTTTTTAATTCCAAACGACCTAACCCTAACCCTTATTTCTCTCAGAAAGCCGCCCCCAAACTCTCTCCTCCTCTCAAACGCTCCCTAGCACTCGAAACCCTAATCGCCTCCGCCGTCTTCTCCGAGCAATCTCATTGGAGTCCATGGCTTCTCCGGCCATGGACATCCTATGCTTACCTTTCTTTCCCCCAAACCGTGGTTGTTCGAGATTTCGAGGCCTGACCTCGATAAAGTCCGTTCAGATCCGTTGTAGATCTGTGGTTCTGCGGCTTCTCCGGCCATGTCCCCGTGTGTTCGACCTTTAAGAGCCTAGCTATGGCTCAGATCTGTTCGAGACCAGACCCTTTCCACGCCTTCTCATTTCTAGGGTTTCTCAGAAACCCTAAACTATTCGAGGTTCTTTCTTTGTTTATTTGCCTAGATCTGTGTTGAACCTATGCTATATTTGACGTTTTGAGTGTTTTTCCCAAATTTCCTTTTCAAAATCGTTGGTTTTCAAAATTAGGGTTTCTGAAAGTCTTTCGATTCTTGTTGTTCTTTTCTTTTAGATGTTTGTCTGTATTATGCTCGTATGTTTTCCTCCTCTATTACGCATGTATTGTCTTTCTACTTTTATATGTATGCTCACATGATTAGTCTGTTTTTCTCACTCTTCTACCATGCATATTTACTACTGAATTTCTTGATGTTTGGCTTTCCTGAACTATGTTCGTGTTCTTGTTGAGCATGTTTTCTTAAATGCCAAAGTTTTTCTGAGAATGTTCTTCATGCCTTTAAGTGGTTTCCTAACTTGTTCATCTAGCAAGTGGTCAGGGGTGTGCTAGCCTACCTTATGGCTAGGTATGACCACCACTTGTCATGGCCCCCTTAATTCCCTTTCACTTTGCACTTACTCCTAGCTATAAGTTCTGCCCCCCTCTTGCAAGCCATGCTTTGGGACCCCTGAGCTCCCTCCGAACTTGGATGCCTGAGGGCTGGCTATTCCACACTGCACCATCCTGTTCATAATGGCATCCTGGGTGTAAGCAATGCCTGGAATCCCGGAGGTTCCTTGAAACTTTGAAACACCCTGGATAATGAGAAGGCTTTGGAGATCTGGACCCCGGAGTTGGTTATATACATATTATTGGACATTAAGATTGAATTAGGCTGCTTGGATCTAGCTGTTAGTTTTTAATGTATTTCTATTATTTCAGTTGGTTCATTGGGTTGTAATAACTTGTATAGAACTCGGGGAATCTAGTAAAAGGGTGTTGTTTAACCAAAAAATATAATTTCGGTTAAAACTAGAATTTGAGATGAAAAATCGGGTTACTGATAATCAAGAGACCAAAAAAGAATAATAGGCTTTCTGAGAACAATAATAAAGCAGCGAACAAGTTTTTATTTCAGTATGATGTCAACCATGATCTTTTCCCAATACAATTCCTCCTTTTATAGTTGATTCTAGATAAAGGAATGAAACCTAAGCTTTAATGAGACAATTATGGACAATAAATGATATTAAATGAGCCGTTACACAATTATTCCTATTAAATACCAATTTTCTAACGTATCAGGTATTTAATACTGAATTTGGACTCCTTTTTGTCTTCAGATCCATGTTTTCAATGCCTTTTGATCCACTGGCTTTAAATGACTCGAATTGATACGAGACTCGTATCTAAACTGCTTCTCGTGCCTGTTTCACTTCCTCTTCTCGTACCTGTCATCTCCCGTACCTTTTTCTTAATTGTTATACTTTGACTATTTGTCCAGTCCACGTATCACGCCACATCATCTTCAATATAAATTCAACTTTTTCCCAATACAGATAGTCCCCCCACTTTCCATTTATTTATCAATTAAATATTTGGGAAGTGGATCTTCATTAAAAAGGGATTTTTTGCCATAATCAATGCGATGGCAGTATTGCCTCTTCAATTGTCTCTTCTATTTAATGCATCATATACGTGTCGTCTTCTCATTAGTTCTGCGATTTTGCAGCCTTTTTCTAAGGCTTTTGTAACTCCACTATTCACGAAGTGATAGTTGCCTTTATTATAGGCTTTCCATCATTACACTTTTTAATTACTGACGGTTGAGTTTATATATAAACTTGCCCCTTTTCTTTCTTTGTCTTCTTCTCCATAAATCTTTAGCAAACGTTTTTCTTCCTTATTTTTGCTTCCCTTCGATTCATCTCTGCTCAACAATGGCGTCTCCAAACCTTAACCCTAGAAAAGTTCCTATTTTAGACAAATTCCCCAATGCCCCTGTTAGACATAGAAGAGACAGAGGAGGCAGACTTCGTACAGGGTTAGAATCTACTCGAGGCGGCTCTTCTGGTTCTTCTTCTAGGAGTTCTATTCTGAAAACTCCTTCTTCTAAAGGTAAAGAAATTGCTGATTCTTCTCGAGAACCTTTAGTTGATGAAATCATACCAAGTGATTTATCTTTTGTAAGTGATAGACAATCCCTTCAAAAGCAAGTTGTTGGTTTAGACAAAACTGACACATATCCTACATTAGTGACCGAACTTACAATCCCTACCATCAGAGGAGATTGTAACTGGAAAAATAGTCTTCGAATGTCAATTCCTTCCATAAACCAAAGAATTTCTTCTTTTAGGATTGGA
>NC_031996.1:39267946-39297946 GCF_001879085.1 Nicotiana attenuata
CCCGAGGACCCCACTTTATATCTTGCACATCATTATTCAAAGGCATCATGGTTCGGAGGCACCATCATCATGGCCCGAGAACGTCATTTCATAGCCTGCGAATCCTTTAATTTTGCGCTTCATGGCCCAGGACATCATGGTCCGAGGACGTCATCCTAACCGTCCGAGGATAGCATTCATGGTCCGACGGGAACTTGCATCATGTTTTAGTTTATGCACAATATACACCTATATTGCTCACTTGCAAGTACACCGGCTAACAATGGTCGTCTCAGCAAGAGCGGTCCCGCTCCGGTTCTCGCAGCTGATCAACTTCCCAAATACCTCTTGCCTCTCCAAAAGCATCATGTCCGTCCTTTCGAATCTCCATCGGCATGTTCCGTCAATGGTTCCTGAACTACATACGGCCTGATTCCTGTAAAACCAGGGATATGTAGGCAGCTGAGAAACCAGAGCTCGGTCAAATTCTTTGAAAATTGCCACTTCCGGTCAAAATTGGCCTTCATATCTTTACCCGACAACTCTTTCATCCTTCCCGGGTAAAGAGGGGCGGCTGTTGATACCCAATTTTTCCCTAAGTATTTTTATGTACTCAAAATATCCTCAAAATAGCATATACATGCATATATAAGCATTCCCAAGAGTTTTGGTATTTTTCCTTATTTTAAATCAATTTATTGTCTATTTTAACAGTACAAAATCCAATAATTATTCTCAAAATTATCATTTTTTTGTGAATAACTTATTTTATTCTCATATTTACACCAAATATAATTAAGGTAATTTTTTGTATATTTTTACAAATTTGTTTGGTATTTTTAAAGCTAATTGCATATAAAGGCAATTATAGCCTATTTTACGATTAATAGTGTTTATAATTGTAAAATTAGTTCTAATATTTTTAAATTAATACATATGTATTATTAATTGGTTCAGCATCTTCAATTTTCTTTTAAAATTATTTTCACTATTTTTATAAAATAACAGGGGAAAAACTGGCTATTTCAATTTTGGCCACATTTCATTTCAATTATAGCCTCCATTTTAATCTTAAACCCAATTGGCCCCAATCCTAATGCCCAATTGGGCCAGCCCAATTCCAATTTAACCCAACCCCTGACCCATTAAACTAAACCCGCCCAGGATCCCTTTAAATCCAGGCCGTTGATCTTTTTGATCAACGGCCACAAATAACCCTTTCCTTTTTAATTTCAAACGACCTAACCCTAACCCTCATTTTCTCTCAGATAGCCGCCCCCAAACTCTCTCCTTCTCTCAAACGCTCCCTAGCACTTGAAACCCTAATCGCCTCCGCCGTCTTCTCCGAGCAATCTCATCGGAGTCCATGGTTTCTCCGGCCATGGACATCCTGTGCTTACCTTCCTTTCCCCCAAACCGTGGTTGTTCGAGATTTCGAGGCCTGACCTCGATAAAGTCCGTTCAGATCCGTTGTAGATATGTGGTTCTATGGCTTCTCCGGCCATGTCCCTGTGTGTTCGAGCTTTAAGAGCCTAGCTATGGCTCAGATCTGTTCGAGACCAGACCCTTTCCATGCCTTCTCATTTCTAGGGTTTCTCAGAAACCCTAAACTATTCGAGGTTCTTTCTTTGTTTATTTGCCTAGATCTGTGTTGAGCCTATGCTATATTTGACGTTTTGAGTGTTTTCCCCAAATTTCTTTTTCAATTGGTTTTTCAAAAAATTAGGGTTTCTGAAAGTCTTTCGATTCTTGTTGTTATTTTCTTTTAGATGTTTGTCTGTATTATGCTCGTATGTTTTCCTCCTCTATTACGCATGTATTGTCTTTCTACTTTTATATGTATGCTCACATGATTAATCTGTTTTTCTCACTCTTCTACCATGCATATTTACTACTGGGTTTCTTGATGTTTTGCTTTCCTGAACTATGTTCGTGTTCTTGTTAAGCATGTTTTATTAAATGCCAAAGTTTTTCTGAGCATGTTCTTCATGCCTTAAAGTGGTTTCCTTTCTTTGATTGTTTCAAGCCCGCCATTGCATTTGCCTGATTCTCATGAGACTCCTTGAGTCTGTTCACTTGCCTTCTCGTTTTTGTGTTTGATTCGATGGGAAAACCCTAGAATTTGGGGTTTTTTCTTGGTAAATTGAATTAGGGTTCCACTTTGGGGACCCTATACCTTCAAACTCACTATGAGTCTCTGGTTGAACTCGTATTCTTTTGTTTACGATTCTAAACACTTCAATGTTAAACTCTTCTGTATGAATTGTCTGCTTTATATGCAAGAAGCTCCTCTTCCAAGGTTTTTGGTGATTGCTTGATTGATTTTGGATCCTTTTGATAGGGTCTTGATTGATTGCCACTGATTTTCTTTGGTTAAGCCCTCTTTACCTATTTCTGGTTTGGTTCATTCGATTTAAACTTAGTACTTTGATTTTGTTAATTGTTTGATTGATTCCCTTTCCTTTCTCTTTACAAATCAAGTACTATTGAAACCTTTCCTTATATATACCTCGTGTATTTTCCCTTCTTATGCTACTGTGAAGGATTTTATTCAAATTTCCTTTCCTTGTTTTACACTTTTCCGTTTGAAATTAAATCCCTTGAATAAAGAGAGAATATTTGAGACTGATTTTTTTTAAAAGGGTTTTCTTACCTTTCTTGTTTGCTTCTCTACACTATAAAAGAGGCTACCCTTCTACACTTTTAGACACGAACACAGAATACCATCTGAGTTCACAATTCCCTTTCACTTAAATTCTCTCTTTCTGATACTCACACTGCTGTGGACTTTGCTCGCTTTCTTCTGCATTCTTTACTTCTATACCGGTATGTTTCAGTTAGTTTATATGCCCCAAGAACAATGTGTTTAATTCTGTCCACATGTTTTCTAGCATATTATAACGTGTTTCCCCTTCTCTTACAGTCCAGCATTTAATAATCTGTGCAGTTGTTTGTTTGTTGTGAATATGATGCTTTATGAATTCCCTTACCCCTTTTACCCCTTTGTATGTGAGTTTATTGTTCAGGGCATAGCAGCACCCCAATATTGCTGTCTATGATCCTGAACTGGGTTCATTGAACTCCTTAACTCAATCAATTCCCACTTCCCATTCTCCCCATTATGTGCTTGAGCCTTGACTTAGGTCTGATAGTGTCCTAATCACTATCCAGACCTTTGTCTGACCATCAAAAGGTCTGCTCCTAACTTGTTCATCTAGCAAGTGGTCAGGGGTGTGCCAACCTACCTTATGGCTAGGTATGACCACCACCTGTCATGGCCCCCTAATTCCCTTTCACTTTGCACCTACTCTTAGCTATAAGTTCTGCCCCTCTCTTGCAAGCCATGCTTTGGGACCCATGAGCTCCCTCTGAACTTGGATGCCTGAGGGCTGGCTATTCCACACTGCACCATCCTGTTCATAATGGCATCCTGGGTGTAAGCAATGCCTGGAATCCCTGAGGTTCCTTGAAACTTTGAAACGCCTTGGATAATGAGAAGGCTTTGGAGATCTGGACCCCAGAGTTGGTTAAATACATATTATTGGACATTGAGATTGAATTAGGCTGCTTGGATCTAGCTGTTAGTTTTTGATGTATATCTATTATTTCAGTTGATTCATTGGGTTGTAATAACTTGTATAGAACTCGGGGAATCTAGTAAAAGGGTGTGGGAGGGGTTTTACTTTTTTGCATCAATAAAGGGTAGATATCATGACTTTAGGACTTTAATTTTTTTACTAGAAATACTGCACATAAGATGGTTCGATGTTTCTGATTCAAGTCACCTAGATACCATGACTATAGGGTTTAGCGTTTAATTATGATATAAGTCATGTAGAAATCCTGCCTATAGGACCTTAACGTTCATGTAATCAGTGCATATAGAAATCATGCCTATAGGGAATGCCTATGCATTAGGCAAACTGTAGGTTAATTAAATAATCACCTCTTCTTACCAGTTCTTAACAGACTTTTTTTATCAGATATAGATATCATAGGACTCCGCATCAAGTTCGTCCTATTCTTCCTAAGCAATAACAATCTGTTAACTGGTCTCTAATGTCTTAATGTTTTCAGCCTCAATCTTTTGACGAAAACTCTTTTGAATCAGTATACATTTGAGTTCTTCAAATCAGCACCTCTTCTAAAATGGTTTCTTTCTAAAATGCTGCCTAAACATTTTCCAACTATGTTTTGGTCTTCCTGAAATTGTCTTTAAAACAGTTCTGCAGTTTACTCTTTCCTTAAGTATTTCTGACTCTGGAATTCCTTTTATGGTTTATACTCATGATTCTCTTAAAACTTATTTCTAAACTGACTGCAGTCCGTACTTTCCGGCATTAGACTACTTTTCTAGAACCAGTACTTTCTAAATCACTCGCTTAAAATACCTTAAGTTCTGACAATTGAATCCAAGTTGCCTAATGTGGGCTTCCTGTCTAAACGTATGTATCGAACCAGTTCGCTCGCTACTTAATTTTTTAATTTTAAAGACCAAACTAGTATGTGTAAAGGCATGCTAAACTAGATGTTATCTGATTTACGGGGTTTATGTGAGCCTTACCTATTTGTCTGTTCATTCCCCCTACTTGTTACTTGTTTTTGAATGTCGATTAGAATTTTTGTCCTTTAAACTCCATAAAGGCCCCCATCCCTTTCTTCCCCTTTTAGGATTAGAAGTCCTAATGCCCCGGTACTGATAGCTTGGGACGGTTAATAGCATGCAATAGGCAAACGATACCATTCCGCGCTCCAATACCTTAACGGGGTGGGAAAGGGTAGACATGGAGATGATGATTACACGATAACACTATGCGTACAATTGAGTACCAATGTTGTGCGAATGATCCATGTAATATATAAACCTAGGACCCCCCTCCCTCTTTACTAGTTTAACAATTTTCTGAATCTTAAAATGCTTTTGCACTTTCGACTTCTGTTTTTCACATAATTTTCAGATTGTTCGCACTAAGTACTTGACTTCTTCCTACTTGCACTTTTAACTAAACTGCTCCTTCCCTAAAATTCAGCTTTTTTTTTACCTTTTGTGCTCCTTATTTGTAATAGTTTTCTCGTATTTGCAATGCTTGCTTGTTTGCTTGTTTGTTTGCATTGAAAGTCACAATTGTAGCATGGCCAGGAACCACACTAGTGGATCTTGAGGGGTGTCTAACACCTTCCCCTCGAGATAATTTCTAGCCCTTACCCAAACTCTGGTTCTTCATCTCAAATTCTTCCTTAAAGTGTCCTAATGCACTATAATCATTAGGTGGCGACTCTTCAAACTAAAAAACCCAATTCTCGCAAGGGAATAGAGTTGTCCTCCCGAATGTCATATACCCGATTCCGAACTCCGTTTTGGAAGAAAAAGGGGGCGTCGACAGTAGTTTCATTCCTATGTATCTGTGATTTGCATATGTTTTCACTCCTGGAGTTTTGCTTAATGTGTTCTTCTAGGTTGTTTTTTGTGTGCAATTTTGTTTGTTCTACTTCAATTTTTAGCTCTCCTTAACTTTTAATTTCATATTGATAGTTCAATGCATGCCTAAACCTAATTTGATTAAATTAGATTCCTTTCAAGCTTATCTAGCCTATGTGTCGCAATTTATTGATGTTTAGGACCTTTGCATCTCTTTGTTGTTTAATCTTGCTATCAATCCTGTTACTTGAACATGCTTTAATTACATGATTCGTATCCCTTTTAATAGACTAGATGATTGTGTTCAAAGCATGAATATATACATTAACTATATCGCATAAGTTTGTTTCCTGTCCTATTCTGAATTTGTTGTGATATCCTGCTTATGTATCTTGTTTGATCATGTTCCTTAACTTCCAGTAGTTGCAATGATTTATTCTCATCCTGTCTAAATTTTGTTGCCAATTAATATGATTCCTTCTTGACACTAGCACCTATAATTAGTATAATTTGAACCTTTTCTTTACTATGAGTCTGTGTATACCAATCCTGCAAACCTGTTTTGTTAATGTGTGACTACTTATGCACTAGGTGTTGAACTTGTTCTTCTGAATATTTGTTAAGTCTATTCTTAAAACCTAAAGCATGTTCGATTATCTGCTCTATGTGCTCAACTTGACTATGTTAGTATCCTTCAGTGCTATACCTCAATCTTAGTTTACTCTCTTTCACTTATTACCTGGGATCTTTTGAGTTCTCATTCTTAGTCGGCTGAAAGCCAAGGCTACCTAGGTTCTATCATTGACCTCCCTAGTGTGAGCACTGCTCGAGACCCTTGTGAACTCTGACACACTAGGACTTGGTCCTTAGCCATTCTCTGGATCTCCTCTACTAACCTCCCTAATGTGAGCACTGCTCGAGGTCCATTTTGAGACCCTTGTGAACTCTGACACACTAGGGTCTAAGGTTCCTTGGCACTCTGTCCTAAATACTTCATCTTACCCCCTTTCTACCTACTAAATGAGCCAATGGGCTTGTGCACATGGTTGTTTTCAGAATCTTTGATGGCTACTGGGTTTTGGCTATTTTGTGACTCTGACTTCTGGGCTGTGGTGAACCTGTATGGATACGGAGTTGAAGGCCTGGCCTGGCCGGGTATACTTTGGGCCTGCCTTAGTCCCACTATAGCTATTTTATAACTCTGTAATTTATTTCATTCATTGGGCCTGTAATAAGATTGTAATAACAATTGGAGTGTTAGTAAAATTGGGAAAATGGGTTTATTTTTAATATTTGCATGAAACGAGTAGAAATCCTGCTTATAGGTATTTAATTTGCTCGAACATGTTCTGCTACTGTGTGTGTTAGATAACCTGTCTATAGGTGTTTAATTCGTTTAACATATTCTGCTTCTACACGTTTGTTAGATATCATGCCTATAGGAAATAAAATGACCAATCTTTCAATTGCAGCATGTTCGCTAGATACCATGATCATAGGATTATATTAGTTTATGTTCTACAAATCTGCATTTTAGAAATCATGCCTATATTTTTTTAATTTGTTAATGTGCCTATAGGAGCTAAAACCAATTTCAATAGCTAATTGTAGAAATCCTGCTTATAGGATAATCCCACTCGCTTTTAAGTGCTAATATTTGATTTCAAACATTGTTTCGTTGCTTAGCTATGCCATCATTAGAAAGCATGCCCATAGGATCAAATTGAGTAATTCTGAGTATTTCCAATGGTTATCACTGCCAACTACTATGCAAATCACTTAGAAATTATGTCTATAGGTTTAATCACTTAAAATCGGTAATTCCAATAATCAGCATGCAATTTCAGATTCCCTAAACTGTTCAGTTGTTTAATCATGACAATAGGACTTAACGATTCTAACACGTCTTAATACCATATACTGCCTAACCAGAAATTTGTTTGCGTGCTTTTCCTGCTTATGTGTGGAGGTTACTTGAGCCCCTTTATTGCAATTAGTGTAGTCCTATCTGTTTTTGACTGTCGCCTCGTTTTGTAAATTTGAGCAACTGAGTTGAGTCTAGAACTACCAAATAGTAGGTCCAAAGCCTCCTGGGCCATACGCATGTGACGGGTAGTGACGCATAAGGCACGGTTTATAATCAACTAGTAAGCTTTAAGTAATAACTTAAAGATAGTAATCGGGTAGCAGGAGATGATAGTCTGTGTCCGCTGAATAATATGAGTAACACCCCACCTTGGGGGAGTTATGAAGTATTATTTATGTTGCACGGGGTAATCCTTTAGGTTAAAAAAATTAGGACCCCCCCCTCCCCACCTTGTCTTTAAATCAATTATTTATGTTTATTCAAGGACTTTTGGTAATAACTTCCCAAACTTCTTGCTTTCTTTGTCTTTGTTTGTCTGAATAATTCATATAATTCGAGTTCGGCTGGGACACACAGTTGTGGACCTCAAAGAGTGCCTAGCACCTTCTCTTCGAGGTAATTTGAGCTCTTACCCGATCTTTGGTGACGCAAACCAGTTAAACCAGAGTTACTTGAAAATAGGTGCCCTAACGCACCTCAAATCCCTTAGGTGGCGACTCTCTATTTTAACACCTTTCTTAAAAGAGTTGTCACGACATCGAAACCCTATTTAGCGAGAAAAAGGGGCGCGACAGCATGGCGACTCTGCTGGGGATATTTTTAGGCTCTTACCATAGCAAACTTGGTCTATATGAATTAGTCTTCTCTGATAAGCGTGTCTTTATTATTTTGTTGTTACATGAATATACCGCTCCTGTTTCCCTTTTATTGATATTTGTACACCCTTTCCCCCGTTTTTCCTTTATTTGAGTTCGCATTAATATCTTTGCTTAATTTGGTCATAACATGTGTTTTCCTTTAAATATTTTTTAAGAATTGCCACATCATGTCTCTCCCAAACCTTACTCCATTATTTACTTTATTACAATTTCCGCATTGCGCAAACTAACTTCTTCCTTGTTTTCCTTCTTTTTTATGTCTTTACGTTTCATTTAATACTATTTTTACTGTTTTCATCATGCAAAATATTTGACAACGTGTTGTTTTATCTTTGCATAACTGCATACTCCCCATCATATTCCACTCGTGCGTAATTAATACCATAGCGGCACTTGATGAGTGTCCGCGATCTTCCTAAATCACCCTTTAAATTTGGAAAGGCTTATTGCGGTAAAACTAGTCGATCAGCGGTGCAGTCGACAGTTCTGTGCCTTTCCCTCTCAAGTTGTCTGCTTGAAGGTACCGGTCTAGACTCTTCTAGAAACTCCCCACTCTAATATTAACTCTGCATGCATCATGTCTAAACCTAGTATGGTTTAGAACGATGTCCGCATAATAACTCGCTAAGACAAACGTCATCCAAAGTCTGCCGGGATTTCCATAATCCCAATAGACACAATCATGATCTGTGCATTATTTGAAAAAAATATGCCAATATGTTGATCATTAACGTGTAAATAACCAAATCTGGAGGAGGAGAGGGCTAACTCTATTTGTTTTGCAGAAATGAGGCACGAAGACCTCAGGTTCGGCATGGTTGAAAATATCCCGCCTTTGTTGCTGGATTGGTGGGAAAGTCTCGCACGAAGTGACAAAAATCATGTGAAAAGAGTTCTCAGAAATTTACCCTCCTTGTTAGACATTCAGCCAAATAATGCATTGATTGAAGCCGTCACCATGTTTTGGGATGAGAAGAGAGCCGTCATCCGCTTTGGAAACATAGAAATGACTCCCCTTTTAAAAGAAATAAGAGGCTTAGCTGGGCTCCCATGGGATAGTCCTGGTTTGTTGGTACCGGAAAACCGCACTTCTCGAGGTTTCTTGAAAATGATGGCTTTTAGAAAAAATGATGAGTTAGTCTATCTGAAGAGATCTTACATACCATTCGATTTCCTTTATGAGCATTATGGGCACAGCAAGTCATATCGCCTTTATCATGATGAGTTTGCCATTACTTCTTTGGGTTGGACTCACCATTGAGTTTTTGTATTCATTGTCGGCTTTCTAGGGATGCTGGTATTTTCGATAGAGGTAGAAAGGATCCACACTCGCCTAGCCATGGTCACTAAGACTTTAATGGAGGGGATTGAAGGGCAAACTTACACTGTCCCTATGATTCTAACTGATATGTATCGGGCTTTAAAAGGGTATAGGCATTTTGAGGGTTGCAATCTGTTGCTGCAAGCATGGTTGTTGGAACACATTCAGAGGGGAGAATATCGTCAAGAACTTCTGCGATGACCATGAAATGACCACATAGCCTATCACTATCCAAAGAGAATGACCTTTATCCCAAACGGGTTTGCGCAACCAGAAAACACTATGAGATGGGCACATTTCTTTGGCAATTTGACTGATGACAAGGTACATTGGATGTTTGAGTGGTTCCCTAGCAGTGAATTCATCATCAGGTCGAGAGATACTCCTCTTCTAGTGCTAATCGGATTGAGGGGGATCTATCCTTATGCTCCTATTAGGGTTATAAGGCAAGCTGGGAGAAATAGGTTGTACCACAAGTTTCCAAAATTGTTCAGTACAAAGCGGACTTCCAGGGGAATGCCATTCCATTTAAGTTCGAGGCACAACACATATGGCATCAAAAGATCATTGTGGAGAAAGATACTATCGATCCAGATCGGTATCATGCCGGCCATGTGCACTTCTATCCATCATGGTTAGTAGATGATATAGCGGGAGATGTCAAGCTAGGGATTAATCTAAATAATATGGCTACAAACGACGCTGCTGGATCACAAGTCAAATACAAGATATTGCGCAAAAGGGTTTTTGAGTCTGAAGCCAGACATTTGGAACAACATAAAGTGGACATGGAAGTAATCAACGCGTGGAAGGAAATCGCTACTAAATCAACAGAGAGGTTGGAATATTTAGAGAAAGGGTTGATGGAGCTCAAGGGAAAATGAGAAAGAGGGTTGCAGGCTGTCAAAACATGGATGGCAATGAAGGAGGGCTCCTAGCAAGGGCATATCTGCTGTTGGACATGCGCGACCTAGGGAATCTGATTGATGGAGCAAAGAAGGTCAAGCATTGAGAAGGTCCCTCTACGACCAAATAGATTAGGAATGATGTTTTTACTTGCTTTCTAGACTTGTTTTAGACTTCGGTTGTAATAAGGCACATGCCATTAGTGACTTTTTATAATTACTGTCGTTTTAGTAGAGACTTGGTTAATTTATCATATTAATGAAATTATGCAGTTATTGGCAATGATTTTCTCCAAATCTATATGTCGCTTAGGCCTACCTCGAGCACAATGAGGTCCCCCAAACTAGGACACAAATTTATAGTCCCGCAATATGTGTTTAAATACCACAAATATCCTTTTAAATACTCCTTACTCACTTGTTTACCTTTTTATTTTCTTCTTTTCTTTGTTTATTTATTCCTATCCCCTAAGGTTGGTTCGTGCATACTGGCATCATCAGCATATCATACCAGATCTGAAGGTCCTCCTCCTCCTCCTCCAAGTGATCCTAAAAGTAAGGGAAAATCTAAAATGGACGATATGAGCGGTATCAGGAAAGACAACGCTACGCATGCAGACAATGTTGAAACTTCGGATGGTCGGAGAACTCCGGCACAGAATGACTTGGTTCTACGGTTAGAAAAGAAGATATTGGAGCTGTAAGGGGAACTTGAGCAGGTTCGGAACTTGGCAAACCTTTCCCTTACCCTGAACATCCCCGACGCCAACCAACAAAATGCCCAAAACCCAGCATCTCCCCAAAACACACAAACCAACAAAATCCTCCCACACCTTATCGGTATGCCACACCTCCTCAGAATCCTAATCCTCCGCCAGTACCAACCCCTCCACAACATCATCACTATCCAACCCAATATCCACAAACCACCACCTACCAAACTCCTAAAAACGCACCACAACCTACCCCTGATCCCCAAAACTCAACCAACAACCATCACTACGCCCAAATTCCTGGAGTCCATCAAACCAACCCCATATACGTGGAAACCTTACCCCACTCCCCACAACAGACCTTATACATACCTGAATCTGCCGAGAAGGACCTGCTCATCAAGAACATGGCGAAAGAACTCAAGAAACTTACTAGTCGAGTCCAAGGTGTTGAAGGAGGTGAAGGCATCAAAGGTTTGAATTATGAGGATTTGTGTATTCAGCCGGATGTAGAACAACCAGAGGGTTACAAACCTCCTAGGCTCGAAATGTTCGACAGGACGGGTGATCCGAAGGTACACTTGAGGACATGTTGTGACAAGCTCGTAGAAGTTGCTAAAGATGAAAGAACCTACACGAAGTTGTTCATGAGGAGCCTCACTGGAGACGCCATGTCTTGGTAGATCAGTCAAAACCCAAAGAAATGGGTTAACTGGGTAAGCATGGCATCGGATTTTATAGATCGGTTCAGGTTCAATACAGAAAATGCTCCGGACGTCTTCACATTCAGAATCTTAAAAAGAAGCCAACAGAAACCTTCCGCGAGTATGCTACTCGATGGAGGTCGGAAGCTGCGAAGGTAAGGCCAGCACTGGAAGAAGAATAGATGAATAAGTTCTTCGTCAGAGCTCAAGATCCACAATACTATGAAAGGTTAATGGTTATTGAAAACCATAAGTTCTCCGATATCATCAAATTGGGAGAAAGAATAAAAGAGGGGATTAAGAGCGGAATGGTATACAAATTTTGAGGCACTCCAGGCTAAATGTGTTTAACGGGCGGGCTGAACACAAAAAAAACCAGCCCGTCCATTTAACGTTTTGGGCTGTTTAGCGGGCTGAGTTAATGGGCTGTTAGTGGGGTGTTCATTTTCGGATTTTTTTGGCCCATCCGGGTTCGGGCTTAACGGGTCCGGACCTGACTGGGCTAATTATTTTTTTAAAAGTAATTTTGCTTTCTTATTTAATGTTGTTGATAATTAAGTGTTTGCAAACTTTTAAGGCTTAGAATTAAACTTTGAAGTTTAAAGTTTTAACTTTCAAATTTGAAATTTAAATTTTAAAATATTAAAATTGAAATTTGAAATTAAGTGGCTACAAAAATTATTTAATAAGACCAATAGGCAATATGTAAGGATCAAGCTCCGAAGGCTTTCACTTGATATTTTTAGTGAATAATATATAATACTTCAAATTAATTTGCAAGTTCTGTTTTTATTTTTTGATTTTGAACTTGCAAATTAAAAGTTTACAACAATTATAAAAAATAAGAAATAGTACATCACATGTTTTGCATCATTTTTGTAAGTTCATCCATGCAACATGAGGTTCTTGGTTTCCGGCATTGGTTGAATCGGAACCATAAACCATTATATCTCCAATTTCTTGGTCCTCCGCTTCATCTACCTCGTCAAGCCCTTGATTTCGCTGTTCTGATCTTATCCAATCTCTGAAGCACACTAGAATTTCCAAAGTGTTGCTGCCCAATGAATGACGGGTATCTCCTAGTTGCTGCCTTGCTTGGCTAAATGCGCTCTCTGATGCGACTGTTGAAATCGACACATTTAGCATGTCTTAAGCCATGGACGAAAGAAGAGGAAATTGATTTGAGTTGCTCCTCCACCAACCCAGCGGTAGAAATTCTTTTATGCGGGGCTCTAGTGACTTTTGCAAGTAGAATTGGAGTTCATCAATATTCCTGCTACTGGTTTGTTGATGCTCTCCTAGTGTAGACCAAATCAAATAATCTTCAACGCCATCATTATCATCCAAAGCACCGGTCCCAGATGTTGAGACTGAACTTGAAGGAATATTTGCATCTACAACAGAAGAAGCATCAACAATGTTAGCATAATAATTATATAATGTTTGTAAATGTTTGTGTAGATCAGAAATACAAGTGTCAAAATCAGGAGTTTCAGTTGGTCTAATATCCATATAAGTATATAAAGTACTGATTAATTGGCTACAAGTGGCCATTTTGATAGAAGGGTTTAAAATAGCACCAATTAGGTAAATAGGGGGAATTGGGTAGAAATATTTTTTAAACTTATCTAGCATAGATTCAACAACAGAAGTATATCCTTCTTTCTTCTTCAAATTATGTAGTAAAAGAGAAATTTCAGCAATATGAACTAAACCATTTACAATAGTAGGATAATAAGCTCCAGAAAACTCAAGTGTTGCCACATAAGAATTTTGTAAAATTTTTACTACATCTTCAATACATCCCACCTAGTAACTATTTCTTCGAGCATGAGTCTTGGTTTTAGTCCATAGTCATTTTTCCTTAAATGCATTTAATCTAGCACTTCTATTATTTCATTGAATTACACCAACAGCTCTTCTAACTAAAGTGATATCATATCCAAATAATTCAAGGCCACTCTTCATAATCAAGTTATAAATATGACATGCGCATCTAACATAAATATTTCAGGAAGTGGTGGATGTAGATGCAATTTTAATATTGTAATAGCAACATTGTTGTTAGAAGCATTATCAAATGACATACACAAAACTTTTCTGCAAGATTAAAAAATATGGCAACTTCATAGAAAGTATTACTTATGAATGCACCAGTATGACTTTGATCTTCATCATATTTAAAAGCAATAATACATTTTTGCATACAAAAATAATCATCTATCCAATGGCATGTAACAGTCAAATAATCATTTCCATTTACAGCACGACCAATATCAGAAGTAAGAGAAACTCTACAAGAAAGACCGGCGAACAAATAACGTATATATGTTTGATATTGTCCAAAAAGCCTAAAGATATCAGCTCTACAAGTACTTCTAGGATTACCTTTAAACAAAGGGTTACAAATTCTTTGAATATAAGTAACAAGATATGGTGAAGAAGAAAAACTAAAAGGTAAACAACCTAAAACAGTCATTTTGGCTAATTATTCCTGATCTTTCTTTATATCGTATTTACCCATTAACCCCCCAGTACCCGAGTTAAGTTTTTGTTGCCCTTCTTCCTCATCTAGTCTCCAATCAAGAGGGTGGAGCTATACCATGTGCCTACGAAGTTGGCCCGTTCCCCCTCCCTTACCGGGCTCATATTTATAAACATCCTTACAAATTTTACATCTTACATAATTTTTATCTTCTTCTAGTCTTTCAAAAAAATTCCAACACTTACTTCTTAATCATCGATTCTTCTTAATAGGGAGGGGAGGCCTACTTGTATTACCACGACCTCCACCCCTAACATTTTGAGTTTGACTAGCATTACCAGGTGTAGCTGGTGGTGTTTCAAGATTATCAGGTGATTGAATATTATCTAAATCATCATTTATACCATAATTTACATTTATATTTCAGGTAAACTTTCAGAAATATGTGTAAAGCTACTAGAAGAACCAACACCACCTCTTGATTTTTTGGAAGTTTTCTTACTACCACCTCTGCTAGTGCACGTTTTTTTGGCTGCTCTTAATATCTATTATGTAAATTATTTTAAGAAATTAAATTAATAATTCTAAATAATAACATAAAAATATACACCAAAGAAGAGAGAAAAAATGGAACGAGTGTACTGAGATTCCGGATGCCGCAATAAATTTGATATCAAAAATCAAACTTCAATTGATAGATCGATACTTGATACCACACTTCACTTGAATACTTGATATTTGATAACAATAATTTTGTAATGGCTAAACTAAATATTTGATGAAACTTGAAATAATAAGTAATTGAGAATTTAAGAATAATAATCAATATTATCATGAGAGAATTAGAGTGGTAAGAGAATGAACTGTGAGGAAAAATGAAGAAGAAGGGGGGGGGCTATTTATAGTTTTTAAAAGGTTAAAATTGTAATTTATCAAATATTAAGGGTGGGGAGCTATTTTCTAAAAGGGCTAGGCCGAAATGGCCATTTCTGCAAAAAAGGCATGTTGGCCAACGGTCATTTTTGAATTTGACCGTTGGCAACGGTCCAGAAAAATTTTAAAAAAAATTCTAACGGAAATCGGGTTATAGCCCATTAAAACCCCGTTAATGGGTTATCAGGCTTAGCGGGATACGGTGCACTGGTATCCAGAAACTTTTCGTCTAAAACCCGCTCCCCGCCCAACCCGTCCCAGCCTGCCCTTAAACGCTACAGTACCAGGATGACCCGGGTTGAACCGGGTTGTGAACGGGCCAGCCCGGCCCGATTAACACCCTTACTCTAGGCTACAAACAAACCCTTGCAGTGGGGCAGTTATTCTAAAAGAAGAAAGTAGGGGCAGTGATGGTGGACCAAGGTCCGAAGTCTCCTCTCACACACTAAGCACCACCACCCACATATCAGCCTTTACCTCCTAGATACCAACAACCCGACGCCACTTTTATAACACTCAGCCAGCATACTACTACTCCCCACCAGCCCGCCAAAACTACCAAAAACCCAGACCAAATTTCGACCGTAGACCATCCAGACAATACACTCCTGTTGTTGAACCCATCGATCAGTTGTATGAGAGATTGAAGGCTGCCGGTTATGCCACTCCTATTCCTGCCGTTTCCATGGAAAATTTCTCTCAGTGGGTCAATCCAAACAAGACATGTGCCTACCACTCAGGCATGAAGGGTCATACTATCGATGAATGTCATACTTTGCAGGATAAGATCCAGACGCTGATTGACACCAAGGTTATACAAGCAAAAGAGGTTGCACCTAATGTCCACAACAATCCCCTCCCGGATCACAGGGGCGAGGCGGTAAATATGATCGAAACCGATGAAGAATGGGATCCGGAAGGGTCAATTGGACTCATTCGTGAAGGGGATGAACCTAAAATACCTCCAGTCATTCTCACACCTATTGTGGTGCAGATTCAGTCACCAATTGAGGTTGAAGTAACCGCACCGACCCCGTTTTGAGGTTGAAGTAAAAACACCCTCAGCTACGCAAACTCCGTTTGAGGTGGAAGTAACCACATCCTTCACCGTGACAGTAGCACCCACACCGTCCTTTATGTCCAATGCCATAACTTAGGACTATGTTGCAAAGGCGAGAAGGAAAGGAAAGGGGAAAATGGAAGAAATCGGTGCAGCACAAGGTATGACCAGGACTGGTAGGGTTTACAAACACAAGCATTTGGGAGTAACAAGTAAAGAAGGCGCTCCCAAGCAGCCTATCATTGAAACTGGCCCGGATGATCTTTGGAGAAAGGTGCAAGCAAGAGAGTATTTTGTGGTTGATCATTTGAACAAACCCCTGCTTAGATATCCATCCTATCACTACTACAGAATTTCGAGGCACATAAGAATGCATTGATTAAAGTGTTGAACGAAACTTATGTACCCAATAACATCACTAGCGGAGAAATGGCCAACATGGTAGGATAAGTGTTGGAAAGCCACAAGATCACTTTTCACGAAGACTAGCTACCACCAGAAGGGCTGAGTCACAACAAGGCACTACATATCACAGTGCAGTTTGAGGAAAAATTCATCGCCAGGGTCCTGATAGATGGGGGTTCGAGTCTCAACATTTGTCCATTGACTACTTTGAAGAGGTTGGGTAAAGGTTTGCAAGAGACGCGAGCAGGAATTATGAACGTGAAAGCATTCGATGGGTCTCAAAGGGCCACAATTGGGGAGATCAACCTCTGCTTGCAGATGGGCCCGACTTGGTTTGATGTTGAGTTTCAAGTGCTAGATATATCTGAAACATACAATCTGCTATTGGGACGATCGTAGATACATGCTGCTAGGGCCGTAGCCTCGACGCTACACCAGGCCGTGAAGTTCGAATGGAATCATCAGGAAGTAATTATCTGCGGGGATGGAAGTAATCCCATTTACACCAATCAAATTGTTTCGGTTGTCGAGAATAGAAGGAAGTTGGGTAGAAAAACATACCATCGCATCGAGCGCGTCAATGCAATTGAGAAAGAAAAATGGTGGAGTAATAAGATTGAAAGCATATTGTTATGGACAGGGTATGAACACGGCAATGGTCTCGGCAAGAATCTCCAAGGGATTACCAAACCAATACAGCTAAAGCGTCACGACACAACTTTTGGGCTTGGGTATGAATACACCTGTCACGAGTATCAAAATTGGTCGCCACTATGGCGTGGTCCTTATTACCCTCTTGAACACCAATATCGCATCTGCACCAGATATTTCAACAGACTGACGTGATATGGGGATCTGAAGAAGATGAGGCTTTAGCTGGCCTAAGGGATCTATTTCTAGACGATGAGGACATGGATTGCAATACAATAGTTGAGGAGGAGGAGGAGGAAGAAGACCTTACAATTCACACCGCGTAAAAATGAGTTGTTCTCAAGAACTGGACTGCTGCACCATCTCGGGCCCATCGAGTTCCTAGGTAGCCGGCAATTAGCATGATATATTTTTAAAAGCAATTTTTAAGCATTTAAGACATTTTCAGTATTTTGTTTTAGACGTATTTTGTTTTGAAATCATTGCTCGAGTCATCGAGTCGTACTTGTTTAAATGTTTTCAAGATTTATTTAATGCATTGCTATTTTAGTATTTATTATTATCCTTTATATTTTCTCTCTACAGCATTATTATCACTTATCCTGATGAACCGGCGACTGTGACATGTAATGAGACAACGCAACCTAAGGATAGTGATTTAAAGGAAATAAAAGAAGAAGATATAATATCTGAGGAAATTGTCAGAGAAGTGGAAAATTTTGAGAATAAGCCTAAGTCCAACTTGGACGAAACCGAGATAGCCAATTTGGGAGATTCAGATATAGTCAAAGAAACTCGCATAAGCATTCACCTGTCACTATCAGAGAAAGAAGAGTACACCTGTTTCCTGAAAGAGTATGAAGATATTTTGCATGGTATTATGATGATATGACTAGTTTGAGCACGTCTATAGCGGCTCATAAACTACCTACCAATTCAATGAATCCGCCTGTAAAGCAGAAGCTCAGAAAGTTCAAGCCGGATATGTGTTTAAAAATCAAAGAGTAAGTCACCAAGCAGATCAAAGACAAAGTTCTCAGAGTGGTTGAATATCCTACCTGGTTTGCTAACATCGTGCCAGTTCCGAAGAAAGATGGGAAGGTCAGAGTATGTGTCGACTATCGGGATTTAAACAGAGCAAGTCCCAAAGATGATTTCCCGTTACCTAACATACACATACTAATCGACAACTGTGCCAAGCATGAACTCCAATCTTTTGTGGATTTCTTCGCGGGATATATATCATCAGATCTGGATAGATGAGGAAGATGCCGAAAAGACATCTTTTATTACAACATGGGGGGTGTACTGCTATAAAATGATGTCGTTTGGTCTGAAGAATGTTGGGGCCACTTATATGAGAGCCATGACAACCATTTTTCACGACATGATACACAAGGAGATAGAAGTGTACGTAGACGACGTCATCATCAAATCAAAGAAAGGCACTAATCATATAGCAGACTTGAGAAAGTTCTTTGATCGACTTTGAAGGTATAATCTGAAACTGAACCCCGCAAAATGTGCTTTTGGGGTCCCTGTCGGGAAGTTGTTAGGATTCATCGTCAGCCGCAGAGGAATAGAGCTAGACACATCAAAGGTCAAAGCTATCTAGGATTTGCCACCTCCAAAGAACAAGAAAGATGTGATGAGTTTCTTGGGGCGTCTCAATTACATTAGTCGCTTCATAGCACAATCAACCGTGATCAATGAGCCAATTTTCAAAATGTTAAAGAAGGATGTCGCAATAAGTTAGACTGGAGACCGCTAGAAAGCTTTTGACAAAATCAAGGAATGTTTGTCCACACCACCGGTCCTGGTCCCGCCAGAACATGGGAGACCTCTGCTACTCTATTTTTCCATATTGGATGGGGCTTTCGGTTGTGTCTTGGGACAACACGACGAGACGGGGAGAAAAGAGCAGGCCATATACTATCTGAATAAGAAGTTCACACCTTATGAAGCACGGTATTCGTTGCTGGAACGCATCTGCTGCGCCCTGGTGTGGATAGCTCAGATATTGAGGCATTACTTTTGTGCCTACACTACATATCTCATATCAAGGATGGATCCTCTGAAATACATCTTCCAGAATCCCATGCCTACAGGGAAATTAGTAAAATGGCAGATACTGTCGATTGAATTTGATATTGTCTATGTGACTCAGAAGGCAGTCAAAGGACAGGCATTAGCAGATCATCTTGCAAAAAATCTTGTAGGAGGAGAATATGAACCACTTAAAACGTATTTTCCTGATGAAGAAGTATCATTTGTAGGAGAAGATATCACCGAAACTTACGACGGTTGGAGAATGTTCTTCGGCGGGGCTGCAAATTTCAAAGGAGTGGGTATTGGAGCTGTTTTGGTGTCAGAAACAGATCAACGTTATCCAGTATCTGCAAGACTCAGGTTTCTGTGCACCAACAATATGGCAGAATACGAGGCTTGCATCTTGGGGCTCAATTTGGCCATTGACATGAATATCCAAGAATTGTTGGTAATTGGTGACTCAGACCTTCTGGTACATCAGGTTCTAGGAGAGTGGGATACAAAGAATACCAAAATACTACCGTATATGTGTCATGTGCAAGAGTTGTTAAAAAGATTCACAAAGATAGAATTCAAACATGTTCCGAGAATCCAAAATGAGTTCGGAGATGCATTAGCTACTTTGTCCTCCATGATACAGCATCCAGAAAAGAATTTCATCGACCTTGTTCCAGTAAGAATCCATAATCAGCCAGCTTATTGCGCTCATGTTGAAAAAGAAACGGATGGGAATCCGTGGTTCCATGATATCAAGGAATACTTGGCAAAAGGAGAATACCCGAAGTATGCAAATCATACACAGAAACGCACACTCCGAAGATTATCCAACCATTTCTTCCAAAGTGGAGGAATTATGTACAAAAGGACTCTAGACCTAGGATTATAACGGTGCATTGACGCCAAGGAAGCTTCCAAACTGCTCGAAGAGATCCACACATGAACGGTTTCATTATAGCCAAGAAGATATTAAAGGCAGGATATTTTTGGATGACTATGGAAACGGACTGCATCAGGTATGTCCAGAAGTGTCACAAATGTCAAATACATGCAGATATGATACGGGTACCACCAAATGAACTCAACGCAACAAGTGCACCTTGGCCTTTTGCCGCTTGGGGAATGGATGTCATCGGTCCAATCGAACCCACCGCTTCGAACGGGTACAGATTCATTCTAGTGGCCATAGACTACTTCACAAAATGGGTTGAGGCTACATCTTACAAGACTGTAAGTGATAACTAGGGATTCTAGTTCATTTTACACTCCTTTTTACTATAGTTTTGATTAAAAATGTATACAAATAGTCCCAAAGGCTTATATGTTGTACTTGTTTGCAGGGTTTGGTCAAAAAAGAGACAAGTAGTCAAAATTAGCTCAAAAAGGAGTGAAACCTGCACAAGTACCAAGAACAAGTAAAGGCACTGCTGCAGCATAAAATCCACTGCAGCCGCTATAGACCCACCGCGGCCGCAGTCCATTTAGTGTCGTCCGCGGTGGAAAAGATCAGAGAGATGTAATTTTGGAAGCTCAAGCACTGCGGTCCGCGATAGATTCTTCGCGGACGCAGTAGCCTCATCGCGGCCGTAATCCATTTTGTGCGGTCCGCTGAGAGGGGATTCAGAGAGCTGGGAGTTTAGAAGATTGGAAGCCACTGCGGCAATAGTCCATTTTGTGCGGACCGCAGTGAAGCCACCGCGGTCGCGCTGCATTTTATGCGGTCCGCGGTGGCCAGATTCAGAGCCTGAGAAATGAAGCTAAAATGGCTCACCGCGGCCGCGGTGCATTTTCCGCGGTCCGCGATACCTCCGTCAAGGGTATTTTTGTCCAGAAAATTCGGCCTTGTATAAATACTTCTTTTTCAGATTTTTAGGTTATCTAATTCGTAGTTGAGCACGTGAAGGCCATTTTGGACCTATTTTGAATAATTTGTTGGCTAGTTTAACATTAAATCTTTAATTCTTAGCTTGTAAACATATTATATGGGCTATTCTTCATCTAATTATCTGTTTTCTTCCATTATTATGAGTAGCTAGACCCATTAGCTAGGGTTGTGTCTCAATCCTAGTGTGGGTATTTGATGGGTCTTGTGTTTTAATGCTTAGATGTTTATGGGTGGTTGATATTTGGACTTATTTTTGTTCTCTATGTTGAGTTAATGGTTGCAAACACTAATTTGTGCCTTTTTGACTTGGGCTCTTCTTGAGAAAGAGAGTTTGAGTCAAGGAAAATTAGTCCAACAAGGAATTGGAGTGTATTCAAGAGATTGATAGCCCCAATTAAAGGGTTATGCCTAGAGATAGTAATACCCGACTTGAGCCTATATTGCTTGCACAAATCTTGACACCCAATTGGTCTTGTGAAAGCCAATTAGGCAAAGTCACTCAAGCTACCGAGAGGTATAGAGTGAGTAGTTTCGTGCATTGGTTATATCGCAATCCCCAACATAACATCTTTGCTTTAAGCTTTAGAACTCGTCAAATATTCACCTAGGAGAAAGTCACTTCCCTAGTGCCTCGTTATCCATTTAGGAAACCTTTCAAATATTTACTCTTAGTTTAACTTAGCATCTCATTAGTATAATATTAGAAGTAACAAACGAACAATTATGATTGGCAGTGTAATTAAGAGCACTACGCATTGCTAATTTAGATAGGAATCCAATTCCCAACCAATCTAGCTCCCTGTGGATTCGATCTCGACCATCTCGGGTAAAAGTTGCATCGACCGCTCTTGCCACTTTGTAGTGGTGTAGGGTTGGACTAGATCACTTTTTGGCGCCGTTGCCGGGGAGCTAACAGTTTTGGCTATCTATCTAAATAGTTTTGTGTATTGTTTTTCTTTCCTTCTGCGATACTAATTTGTGTGTGACGCCCATTCAGGTACCAAAAATGGCGACAAACAACAACAACAATGACCCTCTTGGAAACGTGATCCCGGGGGAGGAGGTTGATGATAACAGAGATGATGAGGTGCCTCTAGTACCTCAAGCACAAAGGAGAGGCCGTCAGGCCAATGCCAATGATAATGTTCCAGACCCTCCCTCGCCACCTCCAAGAGTGTCTCCTCTGGTGCTTCACAACCAAGGATATGCTAGTGCAATTGTCCCACCCCGGATCCGAGCGGGCAATTTTCAAATTACAAATCTGATGCTAACCTTGTTGGAGAAGCGAGGGTATTTCACAGGTGCTCCTCATCAGAATGCTTACAAGCACCTTAAGGGTTTCGTGGATACTTGTTGGGGGAGCAAGCAAACAAATGTGTCCGAGGATGCACTTCGGTTGAGACTATTCCCTTTTTCATTGAGAGGAAAGGCTTTGGACTGGCTTGAACGGCTTCCCAACCATTCCATCACTACTTGGGATGAGATAAATTCATTACGAAGTTTTTCTCACGGGGCACATGGCAACTTTGAGAGATGAAATCTTATCCTTCAAGCAGGAGCCCAACGAACCATTGCATGAGATATGGGAGAGATACCGGACTATGGTAAAGGAGTGTCCCAATAATGATATGACTGAGGCATTGATACAACAGACATTCTACCGGGGCATTAACACCACTAATCAATGAATTGTGAACCAACTCCCCGGGGGCAATTTCATGAACACACCATATGATGAGGCTAATGCAATATTGGAAGAGATGGCTGACACGTCCTCCGTTTGGCAAAGTAGAGCAAATGTGCCACAGGGTGACCCTACGGTCATTCACTTGCACAAGGAGCTTCATGATCATGGGCAGGCAATAGCAGAACTGACAACCACAATGAACCAACTAGCAAAGGCACAATTACAGCAGGTTCAAACTCCTCGACAAGTAAATGCTATGGAGGGCGTCAACATGCTAGTGAACAAAAAAAGACAAAGAAGCCAACACAACCAAGGGAGTTCAGATCAATATGACAAAGATAGTGGTGGGTTCCAAGATGAAGGTTATGATGAGCAGAATGAAGAAGTGCAATACGTGAACAACTATCAAGGCCAGAGGGGCAATTCTTCTAACCAACAACAACAATGGAGATCCCAAGGCAATTGGGGAAATCAACAACAACAAGGGAACAGTAATTGGGGGAACAACAACCAAAATCCAAATTGGGGCAATCAGAACAATCAGGGTAATTGGAATGGCAACAACAACAATTAGGGTGGAAACAACAATTAGGGCGGTTGGAACAATAGAAACCAAGGAAATCGGGGGAAAGGCTTTCAAAGTCCCCCTATGTATCAATAACCCAACAATCCACCCCCATTTCCACCCAAGGGCCTAGTTCAGCGAACCATGAATGGGGAGAATTGAAATGATGTTTGAACATATGATGAAAAAGAATGCTGACTCGGATGCCCAGTTGGCTTCCCACAATACTTCAATCAGAAACTTGGAGGTTCAATTAGGCCGAATCTCACAATTCTTGAATACTCGCCCTAAGGGGGCTCTACCTAGTGATATGGTAGTCAACCCGAATGGTGGGAACAATATCGGGCATATAATGGCGGTAACTACAAGGAGTGGACGAGGCAGTGATGTGAATACCTCCAAACAAAAAGAAATTTTGAGTGATGAAGTTGAGTTGCAAGAGAATGAGATCCCTTTGGTGGTTGAGAATGTGATTGATGAGAACTTGAATGAAGAAGTGAGGATTGATATCCAAGATAACGAGGTGGAAAAATAGAATGACGTGAACCCGTCTAGGGAACACGTAATAGACATGCCGGAAATGGTTGTGCCTAAAGCCAAGGCTCCTTTGCCAAGGCCACCTCCACTTTATCCTTAAAGGCTCGCGAAGCAGAAAAATGAGAATCAGTTTAAGAAATTTATTGACATGATGAAGAGCTTATCCGTTAATGTGCCTTTGGTGGAGGCTCTAGAGCAAATGCCGGGTTATGCTAAATTCATGAAAGCTTGGTGACAAAGAAAAGATCCATGGATTGTGAAACTATCAAGATGACCCACCAAGTTAGTGCAATAGTGCACTCAATGGCTCCGAAGCTAGAAGATCCCGGTGCTTTCACCATTCCTTGCACCATTGGGAGTGCAGACTTTGCAAAAGCTCTATATGATTTAGGGGCAAGTATCAACTTGATGCCCTACTCAGTTTTCAAGACTTTGGGTATTGGGAAACCGAGGCCGACTTCCATGTGATTGCAAATGGCGGATAGAACAATGAAGAGGCCATTGGGTATAATTGATGATGTTCTTGTCCGGGTGGACAAATTTATCTTGCCGGCTGATTTTGTGATTCTTGACTGCGAGGTTGATTTTGAGGTGTCTATAATCTTGGGAAGACCTTTCCGTGCAACTGGGAAGGCCTTAGTTGATGTGGAAGCAAGGGAACTCACCTTCCAGGTGGGTGATGAAAAAGTGGTCTTTCATGTGTGTAAGTCAATGAAACATCCCAACTATACGGAAGTGTGCTAATTTGTGGATCTTGTCATGGCAGTGATAATTGATGATACTAGTGCAATGATCAATGTGGAGGACCCTCTAGAGGCGGTTTTGTTGAATCTTGATGTAAATGAGGATAAAGGCTGGGTGGAGTGTGTTAATGCTTTACATGGAATGGGCTCTTACTCTTATGAGCCTCGGAACCTCTCTTTGGATCTTGAGAATAGTAAGACTCCACCAACCAAGCCCTTAATTGAGGAACCTCCCTTGTTGGAGTTGAAGTCGTTGCCTCCACACCTCAGGTATAAATTCTTAGGCCCTACTTCAACTTTGCTAGTTATTATTTCCTCTTGTACTAACATGCAGGTAGACACCACATTGGCGGTGCTCCAAAAATGGAAGAAGGCAATTGGATGGACTTTAGCTGATATTCAGGGGATAAGCCCCGCCTTTTGTATGCACAAGATTATTCTTGAAGATGATGCAAAGCCCTCCTTGGAACATCAAAGGAGGTTGAACGAGGCAATGCAAGAAGTTGTGAAAAAGGAGGTGATCAAGTGGTTGAATGCCGGGGTTGTGTACCCCATCTCTGATAGTTCTTGGACTTCGCCGGTGCAATGTGTGCCGAAGAAGGGTGGTATGACCGTGGTTACCAATGCATAGAATGAGCTAATTCCTACCAGGACAGTCACCGGATGGAGGGTGTGCATGGATTACCGCAAGTTGAACAAAGTGACCCGCAAGGATCACTTTCCATTGCCTTTTCTTGACCAGATGCTAGACAGAGTTGCTGGGCATGCCTTCTACTATTTCTTGGATGGGTATTCTGGGTACAACCAAATTTTGATTGCTCTGGAAGATTAGGAGAATACCACCTTCACTTGCCCAGATGGTACCTTTGCCTTTTCTAGGATGCCATTTGGATTATGTAATGCACCGGCTACATTCCAGCGGTGTATGATGGCCATATTCACCGACATGGTGGAGGATATTTTGGAGGTGTTCATGGACGACTTCAGTGTTGTGGGAGACTCATTTGATGAATGTTTGAAGAATCTTGATAGGGTGTTGGCCCGGTGTGAAGAAACCAATCTTGTGCTCAACTGGGAAAAATGCCACTTCATGGTCGAGGAGGGCATAGTCCTTGGCCATAAAATCTCAAAGCATGGTATAGGGGTGGACAAAGCTAAAATTAAGGTGATTTCAAGGCTCCCTCCCCATACTTCTGTCAAGGGGGTTAGAAGTTTTCTTGGGCATGCGGGGTTCTACTGGAGATTTACCAAGGACTTTTCCAAGGTAGTGAATCCTTTGTACAAGCTTTTGGAAAAGGATGCCAAGTTCGTGTTCAATGAGGGTTGTATGCAAGCTTTCGAACTTCTCAAGCACAAGTTGAGGACCACCCCTATTATTACCGCACCCAATTGGAGCTTACTTTTTGAGCTCATGTGTGACGCGAGCGATGTTGCGGTTGGGGAGTTTTTGGGTCAAAGAGTGAATAAAAAGTTTCATCAGGTGTACTACGCGAGCAGGACAATGAATGATGTTCAAGTGAACTACATGGTGACTGAAAAAGAGCTTTTGGCTATTGTGTTCGCAATGGAAAAATTTTGGCCGTATCTTATGGGCGCCAAAGTCATAGTTCATACCGATCATGCCGCACTCCGATACTTGATGATGAAGAAGGATTCCAAATCTAGGCTGATGCGATGGGTCTTGTTACTTCAAGAATTTGATTTGGAGAATGTGGACCGGAAGGGTTGTGAAAACCAAGTGGCGGACCACTTGTCCCGCTTGGAGGAGGAGGGGAGGCCTCGTGATGGCCTAGAGATCAATGATTTATTTCCCGATGAGCAACTCCTTTCTGTGTCGGTGAATGATATTCCATGGTTTGCGGATGTTGCTAATTTCCTTATGACTGGTATAACCCCGTGTGAGCTCTCTTCTAACCAAAGGAAGAAGCTCAAACGGGATAGTTTGGATTTCTATTAGGATGAGCCGTTCAAGATCTGCATTGATGATGTGATCCAAAGGTGTGTCCCGGAGGAGGAGCAATTGAGTATCTTAGAGGCTGGTCATTCCTCTCCCTATGTTGTCCATCATGGTGTGGCGAGGACAGCTTCAAAGGTTCTTAGTTGTGAGTTTTACTGGCCAACTTTGTACAAAGATGTAAGTGAACTTGTGAAGAGGCGCGACGAATGTCAAAGAGCGGGTGGAATTTCGAAGAAAGATGAGATGCCTCCCAATACTATTCTTGAAGTTGATATTTTTGATGTGTGGGGCATTTATTTCATGGGCCTGTTTGTTAGCTCGTATGGGAACACATACATTCTAGTGGCAGTGGAGTATGTTTCAAAGTGGGTCGAGCCGTGGCTTTACCCAATAATGAGGCCCGAAGTGTTGTTGCGTTTCTCAAGAAGAGCATTTTTAGAAGGTTTGGCACTCCTCGAGCAATCATAAGTGATGGGGGGTCTCATTTTTGCAATAGAGCTTTTGACACTTTGCTTGCAAAGTATGGTGTCAATCACAAAGTTTCTACTCCTTATCACCCTCAGGCGAGTGGCCAAGTTGAAGTCTCAAACAGGGAAATCAAGAGTATATTGTCAAAGACAGTCAATGCAACTAGGACCGATTGGTCAAAGAAATTGGATGATGCTCTATGGGATTACATGACAGCTTACAAGACTCCGATTGGTATGTCTCCGTACCGGTTGGTGTTTGGGAAAGCTTGCCATCCAGCGGTTGAGTTAGAGCACAAGGCCATGTGGGCTTTAAGGAAGTTGAATCTTGAATGGGATGTGGCAGTAAATCTTCGTGTGGAGCGGCTTAATGAACTTGATGAATTCCGATTCCATGCCTACTCCAGTTCGTCCTTGTATAAGGACAAGATAAAGTACCTTCATGTCAAGTATGCTCGTAGCAAGGAGTTCAAAGTGGGTGATTTGGTTCTCTTGTTCAATTCTCGGTTACGTCTGTTTCCGTGAAAGCTTAAGTCAAAATGGAGTGGACCTTTTGAAGTGGTGCTTGTGACTCCGTTTGGTGCACTTGACTTGAAAAACAAAAATGGAGAGATCTTCAGAGTCAATGGGCGCAGAGTCAAGCACTATCTTGGCAAGATTGATGACAGCCACGTGGTGGCAATGATCCATCTTAAGTGATTTGATGGTAACCTGCATCGTGCCGCGACGTTAAATCAGGCGCTTCTTGGGAGGCAACCCATGTGTCTTTCTTTTTGTTTTTCTTTGATTTTCTTTTTAGTGTAGGATTTGATTTTGGACTAACTAGTTGTGAGATATGTGTAGGGTTGTTTTGATGTAGTGCAGGACCAAATTGGAAAAATGTTGCACTCTCTGAAGTAAGGATCGCGGCCGCAGTGCATTTTCAGCGGCCGCAATGGCGTTATTGCGGGGGAAAAATTTCATTGCGGTCCGCAGTGTTGAAAAGTTAAAATTGGGGGTTCTCTGAAGTTGTCACCGCGGCCGCAATGCATTTTGTGCAGTCCGCGGTGCCCCACTGCGGCCGCGGAGCATTTTTTGCGGTCCGTAGTGACACCTTTGCCAGTGCATTCTCGTGGTTAAGCACCACGGTCCGCGGTGCATTTTATGCGACCGCGGTGGGTAGGTACCGTGGGTCCCAGGTCCTTTTCCTATAAATAGGACCTCAGGCCCTCATTTACCCTTTTAGCTCTTTTGCTCTCTAAATAGTAAAAATCACTGTTCATCCTAGCCCTACGCACAAATTCAAACACTGTTTTCTCAATCATCTGTGTGCATCTCATCCCTGGTACTTCAAATCTGTCCCTAGTCTTTAATTTTGTTTTATTTCATTTTAATTTGTTTGTTTCTATTTCTTTTTCTTCCCTTTTCTTTCCATTTGTAGCGTAGGATTACATAATGCTATTTAGATTAGGGTTAATTAGTTGAAAATGATGATTAACCACCTAGTGGATTGATAATGTTTGAATTTAGCAAAAAATGAGAAAAATATTGAAACCCTAGGTTGGTATTGCCAAGTTAGGCTTGCCGCGACCGCGGTGGATTTTTCGCGGTCCGCGGTGCCTCTTCGTGGCCGCGATGGTTTTTTCGCGATCCGCGGTGGGAAACTTCAGAGAGGTTGATTTTGAGGACCGCGACCGCGGTCGATTTTTCGCGGTCCGCGGTGCCCTACCACGGCCGCATATCATTTCTTGCGGTCCGCGGTGCCCTGAATCAGAGAGTGGTTATTCTGAACCCCACTTCACTGCGGATCGCGGTGCCATTTTGTGCGGTCTGCGGTGGTTCCTTTGCGGCCGCACTGCTTTTTATACGGTCCGCAGTAAGCTGTTTTCATGTATATTCTTCCCTGATGCTTCTGGTACTGTGATACTAAAAAGCTTTAACTGAATTACATTTACAAGTAGGGGAGTGGAGAGAACTAGAAACACGGAGGCTTGGCAGGATAGATTTGTCAGTGAGTTAGCATACCACAAGTTCCGAGAGTGGTGGCCCGAGAGGAAGTTGATACTTGAACGGAAATTCATTACGAAGGACCTTCTGCCTCACAACCCTAATGAGCAGAGACAATTTAGAGAGAGACCACGAGGAAGAAAATGAGCACTTAGTCAAGGAGTTCTACTAATGCTGCCCACATAAAAAAGGGCACTAAAGTGACTAAGGTGCGGAAAGGAAGTGAGTTAGACAAAAAGAAAAGCAACTTGGACAAAAAAAGAAGTGACTTGGACAAAAAGAAACGAAGTGGCTTAGACAAATCTTTTTTGTTGATAACCTCAGACCAATCAATCGAATATTGATTAATACGTAATCGATCGAACACTACTTGAAAACGGCTAATCTGCTCCGAAACGGACTGTTCCAAATGTTCCTGGAAATTCTTGCTCCCATTGGACCATTTGTATCTATATGCATCAGGATCCCGATTCATGGATCTCTCGGTTCGAGAAATAAAAATAAGAGGCTCGAACCATTTCTTCTGACTCTTTTTCAAATTCGATAAATATTGGTTGATCGTATATTTCATTATAGTTCTATGATTCAGAGTATCCTTTCCTATTTGATCCCTTTGAATTCCATATTCGAAGTTGCGATCGGATCTATTCATTAAAACTTGAGATAATGGGTGTAAACCGAAAAAGGATTCATAAGTAGTTGTTAATGGAGTTGAGGTTACCAAATTCTGAGGTGTCGGTATCAATTTATGCCGAATTGCTCCACATATAGTCCCCCGAACCACATTTTCTAAACGAACCAGAGCCA